>NW_009732181.1:89845-90063 GCF_000703405.1 Apaloderma vittatum | reverse complement strand
AGCAGGAAAATGCCTCTGCTTTTCCATTTTGGAATCTGCTGACTTTGTGGCCGAAAGACAAAGGTTGAAAGGGTTGTCAATTTAGATCTTTTCTCCATGGAAAATCAAATTCCTATGAGGAAAAAACAAGCTTTTCAGACCCATTGCTTTTCCCTCCTTGGTAGTCCATGGGACATCGTAACAGTCTCAGATACTGCTGTTTCAGAAGTAGGGAGGCC
>NW_009732181.1:0-89771 GCF_000703405.1 Apaloderma vittatum | reverse complement strand
CCTGCTTCTCTCTTGTGCCATATATGACAGCTCCCTTCTGCAGAGCCAGGCTCCCAGCATGACCTTTTCTTTATGCCTTAGCCAACGGAGTTGGCTTATTTTCTTTCCTCTTTGCATGCCACTGCTACCTGTATTGCAGCATACTCTGAAAGAGCAGAGTTTGCAGTTGTGCCTTGAGCAGCTGTTTGGAAAAGCAAAACCTATGTGTATGTGTTAATGGTGTCTTTCGAGTCCTCTTCACAGACCACCTGGCATTGAATGGCTCAAACCAAATGTCACTGTTAGACTGAACTGTATTGCAAATCGAGGGCAACTGAGCAGGATGCATTTTAAAATGGCTGTTTTGAAACAAAGAATATAGGGCATCCTTATAGACTATCTTAGGAAGCAGTCATTTTTGCAAAAGACTTTAGGGTCATGACTATTATCCAGATGAAAATGAGCTCTCAGGATAGTGGTGTGGCCAAAGGACTAAATCACTCTCCAGGTATGTAAACAGGAGAGTATTGAGTAGGAATAAATATATCTGGATTTGGTATGAGTGTGGCTGAGATCCATTTCTTATGCTTACAGCTGCTATTATATTAGAGGAGGTTTGTTCTTAAATATGATCATGGTTTAAAGGATTGGGAAATTTGCCCTTTAGTGAGAGATGAAAGGTATCTACCTGAAAAAAGAGTGTGGAGGGGTGACAATCACAATCTACAGTTACCTACAATGCTAAACAGCAATTTAATCACAGAAGGCTTTTAAATTTTTAAAAGTGAAAGCGTGACACGATTGTGTGGCTGGAAGTTTAAGCTAGACAAATGTGGACTAGAAATAGTCTGCACATTTTAAATAATAGGGATTAAGTAATAATAGAACAGTTTTCTACAGTGTGGGAAAGTCATCACTGCTGGCAATTTTCATTCAAAAATACCCTCTCCTGCCACCACGAAGAACGAAAAAAAGAGTTCTCTAGTTCAGGCATAGCTACTGGACTCCAAGCAGGAATTAAAACAAGGACGTTAGCTTGCGTTGTGCTGGAGTTCAACATAGATTTCTTCATGGTTGTGAAAAAAAAATAATAATCGTTCATATCCATCTCTTGCAACTTCTGCAGAACCTTCACTGTTGAAAGCCTAGCACTTGAGGGCATGAAGCAAAGGCTTTTTCTCCTTCCGTTGTATGTATTTCTTTGCACTAGCTGAACTTCCCCAGTCTCCTCCTGCAGTGTACAGAGCTGCAGTGTAGATGACTTTCAGCATCAGTCTTTTCATCCTAACAGGAAGGAAGCTAACATGTTTCTCAAATCTTTTAAGCACACAGAATTTATCTTGCAAAAGCTTGTCTTCTAGACTTTTTTTCCCTCCTGCTGACTTGTCAGAACAAAATCACACAATCATTATATGAAAAAAATATCAAAAACATTTTTGCAAAATGCTGTCATCTTGCCATTGTCTTGAATTCTCTCTCCTTACCTATTGGATGTGGGGAACTTTTTTGTTTTTGATCAAGAAGGACGCATGTTTTTTAGCAGGTGATTCCTTGAAGCTGTAATTTACAGTTCCTCTTCCTCCACTTTACCAACCCACCCGTCATGCTCAATCTTCTGTTATATTTTGCTAATGCCACCAAGTGCTGATCATAAACCATTGCCCTAATTACTCAGAACATGGGGCTGAACAGTTAGTTAGCAGCACTATTGCAATTATGGCAGCTTTTCAGGTCTAATAGCACTTTCTGTTTCACTGCTTTTTATATGTCACTGGTTAAGATGATGAATTAGAAGTAGTACTGCACCACCTGCTCATGTTCTCTCTCGGCGATGGCAGTGCACCCACTATGTTTCTGTCTAGATATATGGTGGTAGCTGACTGGGAGGAGCTGCAGGTGTCTGGGTGTCTGACCTGTGGTCCTCTGTGGACATAGCATTCTTGTTTTGTATTTTCTCATATTCTTCCATACATGTGATCTGTCTGTATTTTGCCACCATCAGTACAGTATGCACTGTTTTTTTCTCCTCTGTGTTAAAGGAGTTTCTACAACAGTCTTGAGGGAAGAGCAACAAGTGCAAACTTTGGAAGAAGAGACATATTAAATTGCACACAACTTTTCCTTCTTTTAATTTTTGCTTCTTAAAATGATGTGTAAAAGGAAAGAGAGAAGCTGCAGCTTTGAACTTTTAATATATCACAGTATCTTTGAACTAACTGGTGCATGAAATGTTCTTAAAATTCTTTAAAAACATGATAGAGAATTATGATGTGTAGACTTCTTTTTTTTTAAGGGATATATGTTAGGGGGATGAATATTTGTAGGAAGGATAACAGTTTAGTCTGGATATGATCTTAAAATTCTTGGGTATTGCCTTGTAATTAAGAGCTTTAATTGCCTGTTCTCCTGCTTTCTGAAGAAATCCCCCTTACATTGCCCTTTATCAATTTTAGAAGATAATATTTAAGCAGCACTTCATGAATACCCTTGTAATTGATAATAAAAATCCTGAACATTTTCTCATCAAACCTTTGATTCTAGCTCAAGGGAAAGTAGCCCTTTATCTAGAGCCTTTAGAGGAATTTTAATATGGGCACTTTAGTTTGGATATATGTAGTATGTTGGTATACCTGCATAGAGTTCGCAATTGTTATTTAATGTAAGTGCTTGAATATGGGTACAGTGCTATTGACAACCTGTCTGCCAGATTCCTCTTTTTATTTACAGCATACATATACAGTGATGGTAATTTAAGCTCTGTACATGCATTTATGCTGACTTGGGAGCTCACCTATATGGCTAGAAGGGGAATGCCTGTTATTGCAGTCATTGCTTGTGTTTGCTGTTGAGGTATTCCCCAACATTTTAAGACTGAATCCTACACTACAGTTGCAGCACAACATATCAGCCAATAGCTAGAAAAGAGCCAGGAGTGTCTTGACGACATTTGAAACAGCTCAAGATAATTAATTATGCTCAAGCATAGTGAAATTGCACTTAATTCCTTTACACAATTTAATATGCAATTTTAAATAACTAACTAAATATCAAGACACATGTGTTTCCAGTCTCCTCCTAAGGTCACAAGCAGAAAGCAGTTGTACGACAGTTGACATATTTGATGCCAAAAGGTTCTTTCCTGCCTTTGCCACTGATTCTGATGACTAGATCTGAGGGTGCTGGTGTATCTCATGCACTGTTGTGTAACAGCCTATGCTAGTTTTCTGAGCAGATTTATTTTCAGCCTTCTAGCACATGACTGCTTTAGACTGTCCTCCCTCCTTGTCCCAAATTTCTGCTGCTCCCTCCTACAGTCCTTCCCAGCCTGCTGCTTTGTGGCTAGCGCGAGTCTGAATATCCTTTAAGAAAACACCCTTGAGGGATATTTATACCATCATGAATGTGTCCCAGACTTTTTCCAAGATATGCTCAGAATATATTTGTTCCCCTTTAACAGTATTGCCCTATTTCCTTGATTTAAGATGACTCGACTTAACGTTTCCTTAAGTTCTAATCATCATCTTTGCAGAGCATTGCATATACCTTGTCTGAACTTGGCCAGTTATATCCGAATTGGGACTGTCAAATGCTGAAAGCAGGCCAACCTCACATTGGGCTGTCTATGTATAGGCATTATGTAGAGGAAGTTAAACATCTTTAGGATGTGATGTGGTTTATTGGGCTCCCAAAGATAGACAGAGATAATTCATGTAGGAAAGCTGGGTACATAATACCCTAATGATTGCCCGAAAACACTGAGGAACATTTAGCCCTTCAGCCCTTCCTCATTTACTGTGCATTACTGTTTTTCTGATAATGGCTGAAGGGATGAACAGTGTGGGAGTGACAATGTGGTGCTGTGATATGCCAGATCTCTAAAGCAGGGAGATTGTAGAGGGGAGAGCAACCACTGAGCAGAAGCCTGTCCTATTTTGTGTTTGGGATGGGGACCATATGTAGGCCATATGCATTAGATATCTTTCTTACAGTGTTCTTGCCATAAATAGAATCAAGACAATGAAAGCAGCTTTAAGACTCACACGTGACTTAGCATGAACTGGACATGATACTCTACCAGAGTCATATGTCTGCTTAATCTCTAAAATTCGAAATCCCTTGGCCTTAAGAATAAAGCTGTTTGCTTTTCTGCTCTGCAGCAGCCCTTTCTTGCTGATGGTGTACTATCTTTCTGTAGGACTTTTTCTTCTGTCTTGCCTTTCTGGTCACTTTGTAGCAGCTGAGTGTTTGCTGCCTACATTGCCCTCTCTCCTCCCTTGTAGACTTTTTCATTCCTGTTTTGTTCTTTTCCCTCTAGGTCCTGAGAAAATAGCAAACAGACAGCTTGACTTCTGATACCATCACCGTTATTCTTTCCCTCTCAGAGTTGGTTCTCAAGTGGGTGTTTGAAATCCAGAGCAGAATTTGACTCAATTCTGACTCTTTGATTGTAATACATGTTTGCATTCTCTCTGCTGTGCCTCGCTCATCCTTCTGTCCTTGCAGAGGCAAGAAATGGTTCCTTGAACCCATCTCCAGTAGTTCATTCAAATACTCTGAAACTTGTTTAAGCAGGATATGTTGGGGAGACCCTACCTTCATTCCCTCAGTTTTAAGGAAAGAAGAGTGTTTAGAGCTGGGCATGTTTGTGCTTCTGTGCATATGGAAGGGAGCGGAAGGAGGGAGAGGGGGCAAGGGAAGTGCAATGTAGCCTTTTGGCTGCAGCTCTGTGGCTATGTGATCCTCTTGACACTCCTTGGGAAGGGAGGAAAATAATGTTATCCTTTTGACTAGCAGTGCAGAGACAACATGACAAAGAAGTAGGGGCACTGAAAACAGAGCCCTGATCCCCAGTCCTCATCTTCTTGCATTGTACTAATTAGCCAACCATTCTTTTGGAACTAACAACAGAAACCAGAAGCCCTGACTGAGCCAAGCCTCTTGATTCCTTATTCTCATTACTCTTCTTCCAGCTTTATCCTTGAAGCATGTAGGAGACAACCTTATTCCGCACAGTTTACAACCCTTGTACTACGCCTTGCTTAGTTAAAAATTGCACTGGAGCTTTGAAGGAGAATTTTCTTTCCCTTTTATTAATACCTTTCTTTTGTATTAAAAAATCATAGATTTGTTATAAAGCTAAAAAGTCACATGACCTTATATAATCATTGAATGAAATGCCATCATCAGTTTACATGCAATAGGAAAGGGGGAAAAGCAGCAGCCCTAGACAGATGCAGGGGAGACCCAGGTGAGAGAGAATGGTGTCCTGCCAAAGTTAATGAGGTTGCTGCTGGGCCACTGCAGAGTGCAGCTCTCTGGGACACAGCTAGCAGTCTGCTGTGTACTGGAATTGGAGTGGGCTAAGGTTACCTTCACAGCTATAATTTCATTACTGCTGCTTTTCATGGGAAGCGTGGGGGGTTTTGTTTTATTTTTTCATTTGTTCAGCAAATAAGGCAGAGGAAGAGTGGAGGGATATGTGGCATGGAAGTGATTTCATAAACCCCAGGCTGAATTCATGTTGCTTATAAGCTGGGAACAAGAAAATTGGGTTTGGTTCTTTTCTCATTAGGGCTGTGATCTGAAAGTAGTGCTAGAGAAACTAGGGAATTTGCATCACAGTGAAACTGGCATAAATGCAAGAGGATTTGGACCAATTTTTCAAATAATTGCTTAGTTTCAAGTGGTTTGTCTAAAGATCCATTGCTGGTTAATTCTACTTCTGTACAAGTCTCTGATGTGATGACATGAAGTTTGTTCAATGAACAAGAGAGTCTTACATCCTGCTTTGCCTACCCACAAATGAAGATCTTTACTTGCCTTGTCAAATTTAAGATGAAGGAAAAGATGTCTTACTTGCAAAGGATTTTCCATTCCTTTTTATGAAAATAGGCAAACTGTAATACCTTACATCTCCAAATTATTTTGCACTGGAAAGGTGAAGATCAAATTCTGCCCTTTCTTTGAAGAAAATTAGTGAGAAGCAAGAGTAACAAACAAGGTGAACTTAGAAGACAGATGGAGACAGTGAGAACCATATATAGAAGATATTGTAATTTTAGTATAGAGGAATGGACCTTGGTAGACCCTTAAAAATAACTAGGAGGCTTTCTTATATGTTTCTCAACTGTCATAGCGATTATTGAAGCCATGGCAGGGTAGAAGGAGTAAGAAGTTTCGTGGAGAGGAAAGGGATGTGCGTGTCCATTCATTTTGCTCATGCAGCAGCTTCTAGCACCTAGATATTTATCTGAGGATAACTAAGAGACCAAATAAGACTTATATGCCTCAATACCATTAATGATCTAAGCCTGAATGCCTTTGACCATAATTGTCTTCAGTGGGAGCTATGGTTCACGTGTATTGAAAATCAGACTTTTAAGTAATTAAGTGCTTAAAATTAAACACTGTAGTTTTACATTTAGAAAAGGGCATATGACTTGCCATACCTGTAAAGGGACCTGTCTAGCTTGCGAGAGTATTAACTGACTACAACATTTTTCACTTTTTTCCTATTTCAGATCTTTCCTAGGTTAGATGCAAACAAAATTTGTTGCCATTTGGCAGGTCTTCACTGGCTTTCAGATATAAATGCTGGATGTTGCTGGTAAAAGCCTAATACTTCCTGCCTTTGTGTGACAAATGGATGCCAGATACAGTCTGGAACTAATTTTTAAGCACTTAAGGGCAATTTGCAATACTTGTTATATTAGATGCAAACACTGTTTTCTGCAAAGTCAAAAACTGTTTCAGGTGCAGCAGGTTGATCGAATTAATACAGCTGAAATTATATTGGATTGCTTCAAAGGCCATTTGTTAATGTACAGAACACCTGGAACATCTCTTATTCTGAAAGAAACACCACCCACCTAAGCAGAGATGATTCAGTATAGAAGATGCTTCTGCGAAATATAGCAGAGCTGAAAGGAGACTTGGGGAGGATCTAAGATGAAGTTTTATATGATCACTGTGAAAATATAATCTTCAATATTTCAGTGCAATATTTTTTTACAACCGTTATGAACTACGTTTTACATGAAAGAAAAATCACGTTAATGCCTAGCATTTAGATTACATTTTTCTGAATTTCGAAGTGCCATGTGAGTCTGAATCATTATTGCTATCTTGTAGACAGGTCAACTGAGGCACAAGAAATAAAGGAATTTATTCAGAGTTATGACGCATGTTATTAATGGAACTAAAAATCTCAGTTGACTTCCCTAAATTATTACTCAGACATGTTCCTAACCCCATGTATAGGACTTGGTCCATCTTGATCTGACAAAACAGGACTATCATACCCTAACACTTCTTGTTCTATTGCATGATGGAGGGAAGGTTTGAATGCTGCTGAAGTTGAAAATCGAATTTGAAAATGAAATATTGCGATTTTGTAACCAAAAATTTTAACTAATAGTAAGGGATTTGTAATCAGGCCTTGTATGTTTTTTAATATATACATTTTTCCTTTAGTTATTCTAAATGCAACCAATTCAATGCATATTAAGTAACATATAGTTTGCTACTGGTACCCTGGATTTGAGTTAAAACATAAAAATGAATAGTAAAAAAAGGTTGTCTTCTGTCTTAAACGATTGGGATAAAAAAATCTATCTGCTTAAGTAAAGCTCTTCAGGTGATGTGAACTGACTTCAGCAGAGCTGCACAGATTTACCTTGGCTGTAAACCTGGCTCAAAATCAAATGAATTTCCACAGCAGAAGAAATATCTTAAGACATCCAGAGGAAAAAAAAATATACAAACTACTAGAAAATACCTGATGGAATCTATTTAATAAAGATTTAACTTAATAGTTTTCCAGAGAGGAGCTGGTTAGAGTTTGTAGTGAAGAGAGTGTTTGGTGTTATTTGCTGTGGGTTCTTCAGCAATTATCTGGAATGCGGTTTGAATGGCACCACTATACCCTCCCTCCAGCAGCACTTGAGTCATCTTCTGGAATTTCAAGAGCCACTAGAGAGAAGAGGGACTGAGGCTGGTATCAGATCCTAGCTGTCAAACCACATCGGTTTTACAGTATCTTATGCAGTGTAGCACGGTTGCAAAAAGCATGAAGAGGGTTCTGAGAATAAAGTGCTCTTGTATTTCATTTACTTGGAGAGAGCATCAGAGGAATGAATGGGTTGAATGGGTAAAGCAGTCCAGAGAGATAGAGAACATTCTGCTTCTCTTGACCATTTGGCTATTTCCAGAAAAGAACCGGGTTTAGAAAGTGCTTTGGAAAGTATTTGCTGTGGTTATGCTATTCAGTTGCTTTGAATTTTTGCATCAGTGTAGGTTAGACCAAAAGTGAAAATGTCAGAACTCCAGTAATAATTTTTTTTTAGTTTGCTCCAAAAAGAAGATAGAGACAGTAAAAAAAAATGTTTGAACATATTCAGATTCCAAGATATCAGTACCTAGATGTACATCTGAACTTTTTCTGATTAAGTTTGTCTTTGCTTGGAATTAAAAGGAATCAGAAACGTTGTGCATGAACACAGTCCTCTGAGATTTAAAGTGCGGTTTTGTGAAACAAAAGATTCTGAACCAACATGAAAAGGTGATGGAAATGTCAAATTATATCCCACTCTATATCGGTAGACTTGTCGTACTTCCAGCAGAAATCATGAAGTGTTAGTGCTATTGCATACAACACTGGTGAGCATTCTTTTAGAAAATGTGTCCTGCTTTGGTCACTGCTGTTCAAGAAAGATTAATTTCTTCTGGAACAGATAAAGAGAAGACCTTCTAGGTTTTTGAGGAATGGAAAATTCTTTACACAAAATTATTTTAAGAGTCTGTTTTATTTAGCCTAGCAGAGCAAAGGCTAGGAGGGGAGATGATTCTTCCCTAACTGTATCAATTATTCTCTAACTGTATCAATTTTTCTCTAACTGTATCAATCCGTTAAGCGTGGAGGAGGACAAGGGCTCTTTGAACTTGAAAAGGCAAATTTGATTTAAGAAGAGAAGGATATAAATTTGTGACAGCTAAGTGGAGTTTGGAGATGAGAGTAAGATTCCTAACCCTTACAACAGTGAGTCTTTGGGTCAGTTTGCAAGGAGAAGCAGGCAGGCTATGAGAGTCGAAAAACTGATGGAACTTGAAAATATTTTTTCAAATAGAGCTGATGTGAACAGGTGGAGAAAGATACAAGATCACTCTGCCTGAATTTGAAGTTGTTCAGCCATAAATAAGTTCAATTCCAGAAGTCACAGAGCTGTGGTAGCCTGGCACTGCAACCCGGATAATGAGACCTGTTGAGCGGGAGGACGTGTTAGCCTGGGCACAGCACCACAGTAATGTAGCTGTGGATCTGCAGCTGGTTCATTTTAAGCCGGCTTTGAGTACGGAGAGGAGTAAGACATAGTTATGTTGTTTTGTATAGACATGCTCTGAGTTTGCAGAATAAACACAATTCAGGCAAAAAGCCACTTGTGCCACTTCTGTACTACAAAGAGGGAAAGCTACGATGTGATGCTAAAGGCTTCTTTCAATGAATGTAAAACCTTTGCCAGTACTCTCAGGCTGTGCCAACCCAGGAGGAGAAGATTTATCTTCATCTTCAGCTTACGATTCCATGAATAGTGGTGAGGAACACTAATTGCAATGTAAATTTATCAAAACAGCATGTTACAAATCTATGTTTCGGATTTCAAAGAGATGCAACAGCACAGCCTCCATCTAAAGCTCTTCTCTGGCAGAGAGCGTTATTACCTGCATAGCTGTATGTTTCTCTCACTTTCTGTCTTTCCAATGTTCTCAATTGTAATAGGAGACTTCATAAAATACAGTTAGAGAGAAAGGGCCTGGGCAGGTGGCTAATGGCTCAGCATTTGGGTTTCAAACCTAGCTTTGGAATTTTCTCCACCTTCCAGGACCAAAAGAGCCTGAATCTGTTGATCATCAGCATATGCTGTTTATCTAGGGAGCAATGCAGAGGGGACAGATTGCTTGAAGGGGATGTAATGAGTTGTTGGTTAACTAAAAAAGGTTTTGGTATTGTTTAATTATAGCTTTTCAATATGCTTTGAAAGACTCATAGATAATGGCAAAAGCTCTGTAAACTCCAGAGTGTTTATGGGGCCTTGGTGGTCTGTTCTTCTTCCCTCTTTCCACATTACACTGGCAATTTCTTCTGCCTTTGTTGACAGCTTCTTTGTCCTCTAATCTGCAGGAGGCTGACAGCTACTGCAATGGGGGCAGTTCTTCACTTAGGCAGGCTAGGATCCCTATGTGTGGAATTGCAGTCAAGGAAAATGCTATTTGAGCTGCATAATTATAGGATAAATTGTTATTTGTCAACCAATAGAGAATAAAGAAACCTATCCTTATCTAACATTTTATCATTAGTTGAAGCAGAGGGAGAATTTTTAAGTTCAATTTCAATAAAGAGAAGATAATGTAGAGCTGAAATTCTTAAATTAGCTGCTTTTATTGTAGTTAGTACTTTGGTTAATCTTTTTAATTTATCACTTAGTACAGGGCAATTACCCACCATATGGAAATAAGACAAGGTTATTGTATTAGTGAGATACATTTGCAGTATGCAGGCTGGAATGAAACTGTACAGACTGTGTTATCAGTTGGTGCAACAGTGGTTGCTCTGGGTAGATTTCAGATGTCGACCTCTTGATCCCTCTTATCAGTTCAATGGCAGGTAGAGAAGCTCTCCTAGGGAAGCTTGGCACAAAATGATTAATGCTGTTCTTTCTTTAATTGAGAAGGCCGGTTGATGGGATAAAACTTTATGGATTTATTTCAATCATTTGATGTGGCAAATCATCAATTATCATTATCTAAATTAACACAGGTTGGCACACAGAGAGAAGTAGTAAATTCCTTTATGGATTACCTCAAGTACAGTACACAATTTATTTGTAATTTATTTGACCTAAGAGATGTAATTTTCAGCGTGGTAACCTGATGTATATAGGTGACTTAGGTTTCCACATGGAGATAATTATTATCCTTTCAATTCATTGTTTGCCCATACAATGTGTGTTCAGCGGGTTCTGCTGAAGCCCAAGAAAGGAGTATTGGAGAGTGCAGAAGAAGGGGGGTAGATACCAGTCCACTTCAACAGTGATAGAGAGTTATCAAGTGGTCATTTCTTTTGTGTGACATTGGCTGACCTTTTTCAGTATCTAGTGGAGGGAGTTTTATTTGACTGTAGACAAGCAGCTAGCCCACTTCAAAAAGCACAAAATGGTTTGCTGACATCCTTACTAACAGCTTCAGCTGAAAAACTGAAGGAAACTCAATCCCCTTTCTGGGAAATATCTCTCCCGATGTAACACTAGGAATCTCTCTTTTATAAACCAAGTTGTATCTGTTCTGTGGACTTCATGTTCTGGGGGTGACAGTCTAGCACTCTGTACCAGTACCAATGTCACCGCTATTTTATCCAGTTGTATTGCAAATCACATCAGTCTAGACATCTCCACACTACCCACGCATTTTTAAAGCAAATATTTGTTCCCAAAGTACAGAAAATTATTTCATTCTTCCTAAATTACTAGTCCCTAATGCTGCAAACATTTTAAACAAAATTGCTCTCTCATTCTCATTCTGCATAGCTCTCCTTGTGTTTTCTCTCCATTGTGGAATCCCAGTTACTGCAGCCATGTGGACCGGCTGGAAAAAAGTGTAGGGTGCTTTGAAGAAGAAAGCTTTACTCTGAAAATTGTGATGGTATCTAAGAGACCTTTTTCTCCACTAAGCACAAGGCATAAGCACATGCCTAATTTTAAGCCTGTGCTTAAAGGTCTTGCAATGGAGTATTGTACTGGTTTAGGACTCCATGACTTTGTTAAATTGGTGCCCTGGGACTGTTATTTTGTTCCAGATGTATTCAAGTCACAGGTTGCTAACCATGGTGCTTCTGCCTTCATCTGAACAGAAAAGGTAGAGTGGAAAATACTTTGTGATAAATAAAAGTCAGACTTGTTGCTCCTTTCAATTTTTTTTGTTTGCTTTTAAGAAGTTATTGACACCTTGAAGAAGTCATTATTATCAGCAGCAGTTTGAAGGACAAATATAGCCTTAATGCAAACGGACAGCTTTATGTATTCTCTATGGTAGCCAGATTCGTCATTGCTGGCATGGCTAAATGCAAAGCATGTGTGGTTTCAGATTGCTACAGTGGCTCTGGAAAACATGCAAATTGTAATCTCAAGGTCAAGAACAAAACCTGGACTTTTTCTTTTCAGTGCTTTTCCTAGCAGACATTTACTTCATATTAAAAGTTAATTAATTTAATATCACTTTCATTTTTCCTGAAAATAGCTTCAGTAATCTCTAAAGCTCTCAGTGTTCAAGATGTAACTTTCAAACCGTAGGCACATGTAACCGCTTCTAGGGTATGGTATTGCAGCTGCTGAAAATGCACAGCAAGAATGACGATATAGTGGAAAAATACAATATTCTCTTGAATACAGAAAAATAATTTGAGGGGAAGAATACAATTTTCTGAAGTAGGATTTGAGGGAGGCATAAGATAAAACCCTTACCTATTTTGAAAGTGCAGTGCAGCTCTGCAGATTGGTATGTCTGTACTTTCATCAAATTCCTGCCTAGTTCACATTCAGAGTCTACATGCACGTCTCGTGGAGCATCACCTGAAATCTCAGAGAAAAAAATTAGGTACACAATAAAATAACTGTCTGAAACTGTCACTAGGTGTATTATCTGCAACACTGCTCCATCACTTTTAAAAGACATGTTGGTAAAGGAAAATTGAGGTGGTAGCAGTATAACAGTGTGTTCACACGAAGAAAATACCAAGCACTAATGGGATCAGAGGAATATATAACACAAAACAGTAGCTAAAAGCTGAACCTAGAGACGTTAAAATGGAAAATCAGGCACATTTTTAACAGAGAGGGTGATTGGTAGTTTAATCAAAGATACAAGAAAGCAGTGAGTTCTCTCTGTTTGTCTTCCTGTCAGGAGGTTTTTAGGGAGATGTCTTTATTGTCCTGAAGCACCTTCACCTTGTTTGCCTATGGGAATATATTGTTTTAATGTAGAGATGGTTGTGTACCTACTGTTCTGGTTTTGTTCTGATTAGAGACCAGCTAAAAGTGATTGAATTGTGCTCCATCATTCCATGTCATTGATTCATTACTAATTTACAGGGAAAAGTACTATAGCAGATGAGATAGTCCCTCCTGGCTCTATGGTAGCTTTGTCTCTCTCACTGCAACATGTTCATGGATCAAAAATTAAAGTTTGTTTTCAATTATGAAATACCAAAGCCAAGAGGACATCTAATGATATTCCTCAGTAGATGATGCTTTGGAATAAATTAACAATGAGGATGGAAATCAGAGGGACCATTTGTTAACTGATGAAATGTTGTTGATGATGGCTATTCCAATTGTATCTTCTGCTCTATTGCACACCTAGTTCTTTCACATAGTGTGGTCTCAGCTGCTGGGATCAGCTTTAATTTACTGTAAACTGGGATGAGCTGTACCAATCATAGTGACAAAAGATGTACCTTTTGATGATGCTGCAGATCTTTAACACATCCCGGACGTTGGTATTTTTCCCCCTCACAGTTCAATGACCATCTGCTTCAAGGCAGGGAGAAAGTGAATAGCTGTTTGCAAAGATGTGAGCAAAACTGTTTTCCTCAGGCCAACATACATTCAAAAATCCATTTTACAGAAACAGTCTGTCCAGTGAATCTTACCACTTGCTAATTCTTCCATCAAAATAGGAGATGAAAAAGGCTATTTATGGTTTTCTTACATTTATTGTTTCCCACCATGATACCTAGGGCTATATGTAGATGTGAATCTTTCTTCAGTCACAGAGTGCCCACTGGAGTTCCAGTGCCCATTGGAACTCTTACTGGTGTCTTGAGTTTGAACCATCCAAAGTCCATCCGAGAGGGTGCTGCACCAACTCTGTTAGGGTCAACATCCCCTTCAGCTAACAGTTTCCTTCCAGCAGCTGCCAAGATATGCAGTGTGGGTTGCATTTGTAAGGTACTGCCTTGTGATCACATCCAGCTAAAGGAACAGGACCAACACCTCCCTTGTGTCAGTGGCTATGATTTTTTTTTTTTTGATGAGCAACTCTTTTTGATTGGCAATGATTAACCCAGTAATTGAGCCTCCTACGCAAACTATTTATGTGCACCGGATAAATCAGATAATGGGCACAGTCCATACTGCAGCATGGCAATATTGCATGTAGTAGCTGAAGGAGAGAAGCAGTGAGCAGAATGGCACCAGTCATTTCCTAACAGCACCTTGGGTAGGCATCGAGACAGCCTTTCCTGTTAGAGTAAAGCTGCGTAACTGAGCATAAGGAGAATCAAGGTTAAAGTATTTCCTTGGGCAGACATTCTTTACCTTTTCACTGGAAGTTCACACTCTGCTCTCAGGTGACGGAACCCAAGTTGTGTGTGCTATTTCTGAATAACCTCTCTTGACTGTCTTGCAATACTCCGGTGTGTCTATGATGTACAGACATCATTGCTGACATACATATGAGCATAGAGAGAAAAAAATCTTGAGATGTGAAAGCTATTGCTGAGGCCACAAAAGAAGGTCATTCATCCCACTCAGAAGCACTCTGGTCTTTCATTCAAGCCATAGATCATGATTTGGCTTATAATATTTACAGATTTTCGGAAAGACTTTAATGTCGTCATAGGTGGTTTTTAACATTTTTTTTACAGTTCATATACCTTATGTGAAAGAACCTGCTTTTGTTTCTAAGTGAAGATTGTTATACTTTCCAGACTGAAATGATTGGGACCTTATGAAAATCGAACCTGCTTCTTGCTCCAAAGAAAAGACAAAGTTAAATCTTAAAGAAATGCACTATAAATAATAACATATGTTGGCTTCCATGAAATGGCTTATGATGCCTTTTCTTCAAAGTGATGTGTTGTGCAAATTATTCCCTTTGTTATGAAAACAACGTAGATATTGTCCACATAGCAGATTTTTTGCAGCTGCTGAGCTCTTTTGAGGTGTAAGCTTCTCACAGAAAGTGGGAGGATTGGTAGATCTGATTGAAATCTACTGGGTAAAAGAATCACCTTCTGACCAACGCTTCTATCAGAACCGTTTCACTGTTGCATTTCCATTGAGGACCATTGGTAATAGAGTGGATGATTAGTTTAGCCATATAAGTGTGTTTTATAAAGGTGTTTCAAAGGTGCTTTTCTACTCCTTACTAGTTTCTGGAAGGAACTAATTCAAACTGGGTAGCTAACCACTCCTTTTCCTTGATGCCTTAGTTGGAAGGATAAATGGCCTTGAGACTTTCTGAACAGACTGTAAGCCTGATGAATTTGCTGTTGTCTTTTTGTGAGTGGAAAGATTGCTGGCTAGATCTAGGCACCATGCAGGGGTACTCTACAGCTCTGCCAGGACTGTTTGCTCGTCCGTGCTGGCCCAACCTGGGTTTGCTTGGCAATACTTCCAGTGTGCTTCATTTCTGACATGCCGTGCCCACTGCTCTCCTTGACTTCCACACAGTCCAGGCCTGGCATCTTTATCCTGAGCTGAAGTTCGTAGCTTAGCTAGTCCATTATGAACAACTGCAGCTTTGACTGTTGCAGTTCACAACCCCAGCTCTTGCAAGCTCTTCTACTGTGGCCTTCAGCATCTCTGCAGTCCTAGTCCAAAGCCTTTTGCTGCTGAAAATCAAATGTGAGTTATGTTCTGCTTTCATCATTCCTCACAATGTGTTTTTGCCCTGGTGAGCATAGTTGCAAGAATTTGTTCTGAGCTAATCATCTGAGCACTGAATGATCGAGAAAAGCCCCCAAGCTGCACTGTGCCACTTCTAAAATAATTGTCTCAAGATCATTTAGTGGGTAAAGCTATTTACAATTTCACTTCACTCAGAAATAATTACAGGAGGGAAAGAACTGTAGGTGATGAAGAAAAATCCTTTACATTTACGTGAATGCATTATTATTTATTTGCTTATGCATGAAAACACTTTTTGAATAGGCTGTAAGAGATTGTGAGTTCTTTGTCCTCTTTGCATTTAATAAACCCCTTTGTAATCTCTGCAGTTCCTGCAACTGAATATATTGAAGGGTTTCATAAACACAGTTAATCCCCACTTGGAAAAATAAGCTGGCCAAGCCAGTAAACAAATGATAGAGGCAGGGAGGTTTATACTAACACAAACACCTCGAAACCCCCAGGGGAAAAAAAACGCCGACAAAGCCAGTAAACAAATGATAGAGGCAGGTAGTTTTACACTAACACTGTGGTGTTTTGCACTAACAACTGTGATGTTTTGTCTTAGAGTTGAATTCATACCTTGGGCTTCTGGGTAAGGTAATGAAACTGAAGGGCTCTTTTAGTGGCATGTAGATTTGTACAAATGTAGTTTGTTGTACATACTTTGAATGGTTGAGATGAAGCTTGACTTTACCAAATGTACAGGAATTATGCATTTAAGTAGTTATCTACAAATTTATTAAACCTGTGGCTTGTTTATTAATGCAAAATCTACTCATTATTTATCTTTGTACAAAAAAGCAATGCTGGAGTTGCATAGTGGCAGTGCTTGAAAGGTGTGATTATTGGGAGGGTACTTAGAAGATGACATAAACCATGTTCTTTAGGGTATTTATCTTGGGATGGATGCTCGTACTAGATAGTCATTTTCACACAGCAGTGAAAGCACTTATATTAAAAATTAATCAACTTGTTTGAATTGTACGGAGGAAGTTATGTTCAGATCTGGAGCTTAGTTTGAGTTATTCAGGTCTAAAGGTTTAACTTTGAATCCAGCTGAGCTGATAACTTCCGAACTGTGCCACGTAGGTTTTAGTCATATTATTTCACATGCTGTATACATTATTTATGACAGGGATTCCAAAACTTGGGATATCTTTTCACTGATTCTCAACCCACAACATCGTGGCAACAGCAATATCAATGGCTTGCAAGGAAAAGTGAGATTAATAATGTGTACATTTGTATCTTTCTTTTTAATGCAATTCTGTCAGTGGAAATAAGGAGACAATGGAAGAAGGAAGAACTTTGTGATGAAAACTCTCCTCTCGGACAGCCAAGAAATGTCTTATGTACCCTTTGTGCTTTAGACACCACAGCTAGGACATTTCTGCGTTGTACCACAAATCTATTTTCTTTTTGGCTCTTTATGAAGATGACTTTGCTTTATATTCATAATATGCTGTCAGCATTATAGAAAGGGCCTTGCGTGAACAATGCATTTTCTTTTACTGTGGCAGACTGTACTCCGTAACTCTTAGGTACTTTTAAAACTATGGTGAGTGAAACTGTGTCAGTCCAAAAATGCAGAACAAAGTCAGAATTCTGATGTGGTCTTACATTGGCATAATGTGATTTTTATTGTATTTTAAGGTATGCTTTGTAAACTGTGGTCTCTTAAGTGTTTCAGTATATACCACACGATAGTAATTTAAAAGTCCACGGGAGCATTAAGGATAAAATGGAATCAAAGAACCATAGAAAGGTTTGTGTTGGGAGAGACCTTAAGGACCATCTTGTTCCAACCCCTCTGCCACAGGCAGGGATACCGTCTACTAGATCAGGTTGTTCAAAGTGATACATATTCATCTGCTACGTGAGCGAAAGGAAAATCTTTTTTAGTGTTGATTAGCTCTAACACAGCTGGATATTCCTGATCATATCCATTCATGGTCAGATGTTAAAATTAAAATATTATAATAAGAAGAAAAAGTATTAAACGAGTGCAGTGTATTTTCTCAAAATACATTCCCATTTCTCAAAATATCTTCCAAGGTCAGAGGCTTTATTTGCCTCTTTGAGTTTAAATCATCAGTGGAATTTTTTTTCTGTGAATTGATCTAATGATATTTTCAGTCCATTTATACTTGTGGTATCCTACAAAATTGGTATCACAACTGTAATTATGAATTATGTGGAAAAGGCCTTTCCTTTTATTTTTCATAAAGCTTTGACTTGCTAATCTGGTGTCTCTTCCTTATTGTGAAATAGTGACTAATTATTCCTTATTCATCTTCTCTGTGCCTTTCATGCCTCTTGTAAATCTTCCTAATCGTGTCTTACAAGTTGAAGAATATTAGTCAGTTTAATTTCTCCTTGCATGTAAACCTTCCTCATTTTTGCCCTTTTCTGTAGCTTCTCCAGCTCTGTAGTGTCTTTCTGAGGTAGATATGCCTTCTGCTAGGATCATTTTCCCTCTACAGAGAGCACTAGTATGGGTGTTTGAAATATATGCAGTTTGATGTACTGCTTATCAGTAAAAGGCAGCCAATTTCAAGCACCAGTGATTACCCTCTATTGCTCAAAGGTGTACCTCAAGTGCACCTCTATGCACACCTGATGGGCATTGATAGAGCCCTCAGCTTACATACTGATGTGCACAAACTAGAGTCCATCATAGCAGACTCTGCTGCACGTTCCACGATGCAATTTAGAAAAGCTTGTCCATATGCCACTGCCCTCATTCAAAACCTTTGTATTTCAGAGGACTTTGCATTATTTGCATTATACCATAGCAGAGATTGAACTGGATTGAACTGGACCTTGATAGACTTTTTACTCTGTCAGCACGCCATTTTAGGCTTTTCCCTAGGTTAAAAGAAAAATAGGAGAGTTTCCTAGAGGTTCATCTAGCTCTATTGTCTATTCTGTCTTAGTTCTTCTGAGATGATAGTGCAAGGATTTGAGAGCCTTAGAGTTTTTTTGGGCTTCTGGGAATGCCAGCCTTCACTTTCTACTACTTTCTGCATGTAATGTTATGGAAGCTATACTTATTTTTGCAGAAGAAATTAATAGATTAGCATGTGAATCTTCTCCCCTTCCATGTGTGTACTAAGACCTTCTTTTTTCCTAATCAGATGACAGTGTTTGGGCTCTCAGATAAAATATATTCTCTCAACCACAAGTCATCCTAGAAAAAGAGAGTGAATACAGGGAAATTAAATGACATTTCTCCAACTCCCCGTAAGAAATAAAAAATCCTTAGTTAATATTTGACTCTGGGCAGGGAAGGAGGAAAAAGAAAACAAAAGCAAGGATTCCATATATTAGTGTACATTTAATGTGGTACCTTGATTTATTAGATAAAGTTAAATAACGACATATGTTTAAAGAATAACTTTTTTATATTAATGTTGACCTCAATGGTAGAATCAGGAGCAGCAACTTGTGTAATATTTTGATCAGTTTCCGTAAGTGAAAATGGCAAGTATCTGCATTCATTTACAGAGTATTTTGCCCATTTGTGGCACTGGCACAGCTGTTCTCTTGCATGCATTTTTTTATTCTAGTCTTACTAAGCTGGAGTATAGAGAAATAAAGTATCTTGGCATTCTTCCTGTGGGTAGAAGTCACCTTCAGGGGAACCAGAATGGTTGTTATTCTTGCAGAACATAAAACGGACCAACTAGCAAGAGGGCTGTGTACAATCATTTCATCAGACTCTGAAAGCTGTCCCACCCTTATAAGGAGTTACAGAGAGTATCTAAACTTCTCTTTAGAATTGACAGGGTTCTGTAAATGTCTCTGTTTCAAGTCAAAGGAAAGATCAGCCTATATGTTTCTGTGCAAGAACATACAGCTGATTGCTGATCACAGAACACTCCTTCCTCTTCAGAGCCTTTGCATGTTCTTCTTTGGATATTATCTAGTCTCATTTATAACAAATGGTAACTGGTTTACAGAGAGTTCTTTTGTGATGACTAAGCATAATGAGGAAATATTGCTGTTAGTCACAACACATCAGGGGTAGATATTTTATTGTGATAATAAGCCATGGCTGTTAAAACCTATCATCCAGTGAGCTTCAGTATAATCTGTGATACTTGCTTGGCCATTTATGACAACATTGATTAAGCACTAATTAATTATAATTGAAATAACAGTATAAGGTGTGATTCTAGAACTAACGAGAGCAGGAAAAAGCATACTTGTATCTCATCTGCTGACTGTCCATCACTCTTAAATTTTAAGTCATCACTCATCAAATTTGCCAGCAGCTACTGTCTAGCAGTTAATGCTGTAATGACCATCTCCTGATTTTAATAACCAGAAGAACTTGAGATAGTTAAAAGATGGGCAGAAGAACTATAGTAAGACATTAGGGTCTGCTATTTCTTCCAGGAATTATGGAAGAAGGCAATAGGGAAATGAGATTTTGAGTTGTGAAAAGATTGGATTATGAAACAGAAAGTCTTCATGGAAAATGTATTCTTATTTGGCCAGAAATAATTTACACTAGTTTCCCATTAATAAAATTATCTTAGAATCACAGAATCATACAATCATTCAGGTTGGAAAAGATCCCTGGGATCATCGAGTCCAACTACTGACTCTTCTCTACAAAGCTCACCCCTAAACCATATCCCTCAATGCCCTGTTGAAACACCCTTTAAACACATCCAGGGATGGTGACTCAGCCACCTCCCTGGGCAGCCTATTCCATGTCTGACTACTCTTTCTGTGAATTTTTTTTCCTAATGTCCAGTCTAAACATACGCTGCTGCAATTTGAAGCCATTTCCTCTAGTTCTACTACCAATTACCTGTAAGAAGAGACCAGCACCAACCTCTCTACAGTGTCCTTTCAGGTAGTTATAAAGAGTGATGACGTCTCCCCTTAGGCTCCTCTTCAATTTAAACTAAACAGTTACAGCTCCTTCAATCACTCTTTGTAATTCTCCAGGCCCTTCACCAGCTTTGTTGCCCTTCTCTGCACTCGCTCCCGCACCTGAATATCTCTCTTGTATTGAGATGCCCCAAACTGAACACAATACTCAAGATGAGGCCTCACCAGCGCTGAGTACAGAGGGTCAATCACCTCCCTACTCCTGCTGGTCACACTGTTTCTAATACAAGCCAGGATGCCATTGGCCTTTGGCCACTTGGGCACACTGCTGGCTCCTATTCAGACGCTTGTCTATTAGAATCCCAGGTCCTTTTCTGCCAGGCAGCTTTCCAGCCACACTTCCCCAAGCCTGTAGCACTGCATGAGGTTGTTGTGGCCCAAGTGCAGAACCTGGCATTGGCCTAGTTGAAGCTCATACCGTTAACGTTGGTCCAGGGAACAGCTAGTTCCACTGCTAAAGACTGAGGCAAAGCAGGCATTGAGCACCTCAGCCTCTTCCTCATCCTTTGTCACTATGTTTCCCTCTGAATCCAATAAAGGATGGAGATTTTCCCTAATCCTCCTTTTGTTGTTGATGGATTTATAGAAACAATTTTTATTATCCTTAACAGCTGTAGCTAGGTTGAGTTCTAGCTGTCCTTTGGCTCTCCTAATTTTCTCCCTGCATGGCTTCACCACATCTTTATAGTCTTCAGGAGAATCCTGCCCCCTCTGCCAAAGGTCTTCGACCCTTATTTTGTTCTTGAGGTCCAGATAAAGGTCTCTATTTAGCCAGGCCAGTTTCCTTCCCCACCGACTTATTTTTCGGCACAGAGGGACAGCTTGCTCCTGTGCCTTTAAGACTTCCCTCTTGAAGTATGCCCAGCCTTCCTGGACTCTTGTATATTTGAAAGTAAAAGAATGAGAAGGCAGGTCATGCTAAGTAATTGTTATGAAGAAGCAGTACAGTCTCTGAGGCACCCTTGCTATGCACAGTCTTTTGAGGCCTGGGTGCATAGAAAGAGGAATTCCCCACGTTTTAAGGAGTGGTACTTGAAGAAATCCTGTCCAGGACATCAGTCTGTCTGTATCTGTTCCTCCGCTATTTTAACAGATCCAGTGAAGGGGTATTTAGAATGGAGTATATTCCTGTTTAGAGTGAGAATAAATTCAATTGGTTAAAATTAAGCTGATAAAGAATAAAGACTTACTCATAAGCTTCTAATTTGCAGTTCAGCTCCTGAATTTTGTTCTAGATCTACTCCTTCTGACAGCCTTATAGTAAATAATCCTATCAGATTTCTTTGAAATATGTCAGCCAGCATTCTGCAAGTAGGTGAAAGCACAGCACATGGAAATAATGGGGCTTGCCCCAGGGAACAAACTGTAAGTTCATAACAAAGATATTCTGGTTCCTAGTGGACCACTTACATTACCATGTGAGAAAAAAAAATCGAGCTAAAAAAAGAAGTAAAGCCATTTCATAAAAAATATAGTACGAGAAATAAAGATAACTATTATCATAGCGTTAACTGCAGAGCATGGAATTCACTAGCAAATCAAAATCGTCATTTACAGAAAACTATTTTTTTATTTCTGAAAATTATGCCAAATTCATAGCTATTCAGCACTGTTATAACTCAACAAATGGTATTTCAGATAATGAACCTGAAATGTAGAAGTAGAAAGCTGCATGAATATTAGTGTGTAAATTAGAGATAAGAAAGACCTAATAAGCCATGGCAAATGTGGCATGTGAGTACACGTGGTGTGAATGATGATTTCATAACGGTTCTTCCCATATGGAAAAGTCCCATATATTGTTTACTGTGAATTCAGAGTTATAATCTTTCTCTAGGGGTTTTAAGACCATTGGAAGAACCCTGCTTCTAAGGCTATAGCTCTTTAGAAGACTTCAGGAGGAAATTCTGAAGCTGTCAGTGAATTGTGTTGAGTCCCATTACTTTCTACAGGATTTTTATTCATTCCAGTTAAAATGACCAATAGACTAAGGCATCTACCATTTTCCTCTGAGAGAAAATTTCATAGCCAGATACAGCTCACTATCAAGAAGTTTTTTTGCTAATGGTCCTTGAATTTCCTTTTATCGCTCCCCTAGAATTTATCAGAAACAAATAAAACTCTCTAATTAACCATGTTTCCTTCAGTGTGGAAATGTTGCCCATAGATTAGATCTTTTGCTGTCAACAGCAGGTTTTTATTCTCCTGGGAGCAAACAAGGCACTTCCTTAGATATAATGTGGAAGCCTCAAAAGGCTTGATTACCAAAATTTGTAAAAACCTGTCTCTCTATTCTCAGAGTATAAGAAGGAATAAGATTGAGCCAGGCTGCTGTTGTTTAAATCTGTAGCTCAGCATCTTAACAGGCATGGGGTCAGCAAGGAGAAATCATCATTTTAATGCTGATTCTCAGAACATAATTAATACCGGACTATTAAGAGGTAAATGTGTATTTATCCCGACATAGGTTTGTGCTGCACTTCCAATTGCTGTAAGGGAGCTGCAACAAGGATGATCTTTTCAATTTAACATGATTTTAAGCTGTTTGTTGCCCATATTCTGATAAGGAAGGTATCCTGGCAAAGGTTTATCTATGCTGATAGTGTTTTTTTTAGGGAAATGTTGATACTGTATTTCAGCATCCATCATCTCAACATCTACTCTTTCACAGATTGGAAAGTATAATGGATACTTGAGGTGCTGTATTGTAGTGAATTGTCAACAGTCGGAATGGGGAATTCTAATGGGGATCATATGTCTTGTCTTACATATCATCTTGTAGTAAATGTTATCTTTTCTCCTTCCTTCCTCCTCTTATTTTTTTTCTTGCAGACTTGCTTTGACATGTTTTCCTCTTTCCTCTGTATTTTCCACTCTTCTCACACCATCTTTGATATTTTCCCTTTGCTTCTTAACACATGCTCATTTTTTCCTTTCTATGTTTTTTTTTTAATATCTTTTTCTCCGTAATTGTGGACCAACCAGGCAAAAATACAGTCCATAATTTAGGCAATTTGGAGGGGTAAATTTGGAGATACTCACTGTGAGCTGAAGTTATGCAGGGATTTTGTGGAAATGGGAAAAAAAAATGAGAGTGTGGAGTTTCATCTTATGCTAAAATTTCATGACTGTATGTGGTATCTCAGTGTCCTGGAAGAGGTATTAAGTCCACTAGATCCTGCACTATGCCATTATCAGTAAGCCCATAGACTAGATTCTGGAACCATAGATTTCAGATCCAGAATTGGTATAATCATAATATATTGAAGGATATGTTCTCACATACAAGATATAATAAGAATAATTTATGGTGTTCTCTGATGAAATGTAAGGATTTGGAGAGGTGATTAGTACTTTCCTGAGAGCACACTACAAGCAGATGCAAATAGCTTTGCAGTTTGTAATCCAACTGGTAGTTTTTATTTGCAGAGCTTGGCAATTTATTCATCTAATTCTAGTTAATTGGTATATTGCTATCCTGTGTATAGTACCTACATCTGTTTTTACCTATTATACCCATCATGACTGTGTATGGGCACTTTATACAGATACATCTTATAGTTATGTTCTGTAAACAGGGGAGGGGAAGTTGCTCTGACTAGAGTTTTGAATTTTCTTTATTTTGTTGGTGAAACTGGCTTTTGATGAATCCAGGGTGAAAATAAAATTAACGTAGTGTTCTCACTGTAGTCACTGCCAAGAGACATCACTGGAAAACAGGGCAGTAATGAGATGAAATAACATCCACAGTAAAAAATATAAAATGATAATTGATTATAAACTAGAATCAGTTATTCCAAGGTCTTTTCACAAAGTGGTGGTAGCGTAGAAGTTGTATAGAGGCAACGCAGAATAAGGATCCTTTACATTGAATGAGTAATGAGGTCTTAGTATAAACAAGAAAGAAGTACCTGGGGTACCCAGTGATTTCAAGTGAGAGATGCATAGGTCTGCAGCTTGATGAATGCACTTCTGAAGACATAACCAGTACTGGACACCCAGTAATGCACCTGTCCAGGTCTAGGCACTCTATTGCTGGAAGTAAAATATCTGCATGCTGCTGGTTTTTGCTGCTCTGGAAAAAAAATACTGGAAAGAATCTTAACAGTGTGTCACCTTCTGTAAATCAAAAGCAATATAAAATATCTACCTTTCTTTTCTCTAGTGTCTCCAGCTGCTGCCTCACATTTGCTCCAGTCTCTATGGGGTTGTGTTGGGCAGCGCCTTCCCATCTGACTTCGTTCTGTCATTCTTATCGGTGATCATTTCCTTCTTTCATGTGCCAAGTATGCCGTATTTGTAAGTGTGAGTGGGAAAACACCAGGTGTTTGTGTTGTTTATTCCAACTCTCTCCCTGTCTTGCTCCTTCTTGACGCTGTCTGCTCCTGGAGTTATATGGTTTTTGCCAGTGACCCTATCCTGCAGTGGCAGCTTGCAGCATTATTAAGATTGTCTGAGCTACCTGGAATGTTTGGCCCTGGTGAGAAACTGAGTGAGCCCCACTCTCTCTGGTAGCAGTCCACCAGTTGAAGTTCTCCAATGCAGGGACTGGTGTTGACTCCCTTCTCATACAGATTTTTCATCTGTACAACTTCCATGCAGGCAGTGGAGATTATCTTTCCTGGCACTAGTCTAAGCAGAAGATGACACCTACTCAATGGCTATTTATTTTGATTTTGGTGCTTAGCATTCTAGTGTGCTTGGTATGAAGAGTATTGCATATTCATTTATCAGCAGTACAGCTCAAGAGAGCAGCTTCAGTCCTGTTCACAGCTGTGGCAGTAGAGCCAAAGTGCTCACTAATATTCCAGTTAGCTGTGCCTGGTTAGCATCCACACTCATGTTTAATGAAGGTGGCTAAGGACCACAGAAAGCTATTTTCTCTCTTACTGGATGTCTTTTAGCAAGAGTTCAGCAAAAGCTGAATGACATATAATCTCTAGAATACTTTGTACATATCTGACTATGCCAAATTAGGTTGTGCTCTGTGACAGTAATTGAAGAAAGAACTATACCGGACTCTTAAAAGGCTTTTTCAACTAATTTCTATAGATTTTTTTCCATAAAACTTCTTATCTATGGTGCCTTTGATCTCCCTTTATTGGGATATTTTGATTCCATGGTGTTTAGGATGATCTACCTTCCAAACCTAAAGATGAGAATTTATGTTGTTTGTTTCATTATCTGGCAGAGCTGCTTACAGAAATGGAGTGACTGTACCCAGGCAGATAGGAAAGATCACACAGAGGTGAGAATCTCCTCCTTTTGCTGCTCCAGGAGATGCTTCAAGATGTAACTGGAGTGTTCTTAACACAGCAGAAGGTGGATAGCCTCCAAACAAGCAACACAGTTTCCCGTACTTAAAAACTATTTTTGTTTCCTTAAGATTTTTTATAAGTAGTTACTACATGCAAAATTTAGCTAGTTGGATAAAGTATCCAGGGTTATGCTTTGTATGACTTTAAAACTCAATCTGGCAACTGTGACAAAACCAAACAAGCAAATACAGCCCTCTCTCTGTCTCTCCATCTTCGTTCTGCTTAACGGATTTGTGTTTGCTTTATTTTCACCTGCATGTGATGTAACTGAGCTGCTTGGTTTTGCTGGAGCTGGTACTGGACCCTCAGTAAGTACTACTGGTCAACTCCTTATTTCCTGGCCACTTCAAAGCACCATTTAGATTAAGACATCTGTCCAGTATGCTTCGTGAAACACCTACTGTAATTAATCGAGATCTAAGGATTTACTAAGCTGATAAGTACAGGTAGCTAAAAACTGGGATGTAGTTGAGACTTCAACTTAGAGTTGGAATCTAGGAAATAGCCTAAATAAACTAAAATCATCAGAATGTTTATGTCTCATACTAATGGGGACCATTCCAGCAGCTCTGTGCCATCAGTGAAGGAATACTATTTTTAAAAGTAAATTTTTACTGAGTTATTGACATTTTTGGTAGTGCAGTGCCTAGCTGGGACATTGACTAATGATTGATTAGAAGGGTAAGAACTCTCAGAAATCACTCCACAGCTAATTTCTCAGGTGACTTTTCTTCCAAGTACCTATCAGACCCAATCCAGATCTTTTAACTTGTGAGATCACAGAATCTCGGGATAAGAAGCTGTAAAAAATAATCTCATCTGTCCGGCCTTAGAATCATAGAACAACTTCATTTGGAAGAAACCTTCAAGATCATAGAGTCCAACCTTTTTTTAGCCCTATCAACACCACTAAACCACATCCCTCAGCACAACATCTACCTGTCTCTTAAACACCTCCAGGGATGGTGACTCAACCCCCTCCCTGGGCAGCCTGTTCCAATGCCTGACAACCCTCTCAGTACAGAAGTTCTTCCTAACATGCAAGCTGAACCTCCTGTAGTGCAACTTAAAGCCATTTCCCCTTGTCCTGTCACTCAACACTAGGGAGAACAGACCAACCCCCACCTCACTACAGCCTCCTTTCAGGTAGTTGTAGAGAGCCAGGAGGTCTCCCCTCAGACTCCTCCAGGCTAAACAGCCTCAGATCCCTCAGCCATTCCTTGTAGGACACATGCTCCAAATCCTTTCCTAGCTTGGCAGCCCACCTCTGTACCCTCTCAGCACCTCAATGTCCCTTTTGTAGGTGAGGGCTCCAAAACTGGACACAGTGCTCAAGATGGGGCCTCACCAAAGCCGGGTACAAGGGAATGATCACCTCCCTGCTCCTGCTGGCCACACCATTCCTGATCCAGGCCAGGATGCCATTGGCCTTCTTGGCCACCTGGGCGCACTGCTGGCTCGTGTTTAGCTGGGTGTTCACCAACACCCCCAGATCCCTCCCTGTCTGGCAGCTCTCCAGCCACTCCTCCTCAAGGCACAGCTGGGGGTTGTGGCTGAAGTGCAGGACCCAGCATTTGGCCTTATTGAAACTCATGGAATTGGCCTTGGCCCAGTGATCCAGCCTATCTAGATCCCACAGCAGAGCCTCTCTGCCCTCAAAGCAGATCAACACTTCCACCCAGCTTGTTGTCATCTGCAAACTTACTAAGGGTGCACTCTATCCCCTCACCCAAATTGTTGATGAAAATGTTAAACAGGACTGGGCCTAGTACTGAGCTTTGGGAGACACCACTCGTGACCAGCTGCCATCTGGATTTAACTCCGTTGACCACAACTCTTTGGACTCGGCCATCTAACTGGTATTTTACCCAGCAAAGCGTATGCCCATCCGAGCCAAGTACAGTCAATTTCTCTAGGAGAATGCCGCGGGCAACAGTGTCACATGCCTTACTAAAGTCAAGGTAGACAACATCCACAGCCTTTCCTTCATCCAACAAGCAAAGCAACCTGTCATAGAAGGAGACCAGGTTTGCTAAACAGGACCTGCGCTTCATAAACTCGTGCTGACTGGTCTGATCACCTGGTTGTACTGCACGTGCTGCATAATGGAACTCAGGATGATCTGCTCCATCAGCTTTCCTGGCACTGAAGTCAAACTGACAGGCCTGTAATTTCCTGGATCATCCTTCTGTCCCTTCTTGTAGATAGTTGTTACACTGTCTGACTTCCAATCAGCTGGCACATCCCCAGTCAGCCAGCACTGCTGATAAATGATGGCCAGTGGTTTGGTCAGCACCCCTGCCAGTTCTCTCAGCACTCTAGGATGAATCTCATCTGGCCCCATAGATTTGTGCACATTAATGCTGAGAAGAAGGTCACTGACCATCTTGTCCTGTATTGGGGGGGGGGTGTGTGAATTTTGCTCCTGGACCCTGTCTCTTGGCTTGGGAGGGTGGCTTCCCTCAGTAAAAGTTTCTTTTACTAAAGTTTAAGGCAAAGAAGGCATTAAGCACCTCAGCCTTATCCTCATCTTTGGTTACTGTATTTCCTCTTGGGTCAAGTAGGGGGTGGAGGCTCTCCCTGGTCTTTCTTTTGTTGAGGCACAATAACATATACTTGTGTCATTCTGCATGGGTGGTGATCTAGGCTGTTTGTAGAGACTTACAGAGACTCAACAACCTCCCAAGCCACTCTATGCCAGGGCTCCAGTACCTTTATTATGGAAAGCCATTCCATGTATCTAACTTAGATCTCCTTTGCTGCTGCTTAAGTCTGTTATTTCTTGCCTTATCCACCCGTTATGAGGAGAATGGCTTATTCCCTTCTTTGCAGCAGCTTTCAGGTACTTGAGGATTATTATTAAGTCTCCGCACTGTTTGTTCCTGATAAAGTGACAGTGAGCAGAAGGATATATGGAAAAAAGGAGGGTTGATAAAAGCGGAAAGATGAACCACTCTCAGACTTCATAAAGATCATGTTTAGGTTCTTGGATGGTTTAGGGCTGTTAAGTTTACCCACTTCAATGGCTTTTTATACCAAAAAGGAATCTGGCCTCAGATTTGCTTTGTAGATATCAAATTGAATCCATGGGGGTTTTTTTTTCCCTTTGTGGTATCCAGACCACCCAAATTAAAATCCATATTTTGTTTTCCCTTCTGCCACATAAGGACAGATTAGAAAGATGTGTGGAGGAAGAAAGGTAAAAAAAAAAAGATACTAAGCATGCCTTTTTTACTTTTCTGTTTTTGTGCAGAAAATTACCCAACAGTAATACTTTGTGTAATTAGGGAAGAGCATATCTATGCTGCATGGATTAGACTGGTTCCATGATGCTTTTATCAATAACTCCAGTTTTGTGTTTGACACTATTGTAAGCTAAATCAGTAAGGAAAATATTGGAGAGAGCAAAAGAGAGAGAGAGCGAGCGAGCTAGAAGCAATCCAGCTAATGGAAAGTGTAGTGAGTAAAATGTTTTGCTTTTTAAGTGTACTGGCATCTAAATTTATTTTTCTCCTTTAATCCAAACTTTTTTATCTGCTGAAGTAATCAGGAGCTCAGAAACAGGTTTTGCCTTACTCTTAAACTCCTCTCACCCAGCCAATCAAGTAATGATTTTAGCAGAGAATTGTAAAGCGTTTGCCGGGCTATTCCCTTCCCACCCTTATCTAATCTTTTTTCTTTTCTTCCTCCATGTGCAGGTGTGTTTTCTTCCCTCTTAGATATGTGC
Source organism: Apaloderma vittatum (assembly GCF_000703405.1). NCBI lineage: Eukaryota > Metazoa > Chordata > Aves > Trogoniformes > Trogonidae > Apaloderma > Apaloderma vittatum. The sequence continues at coordinate 60,120 of NW_009732181.1, read as the reverse complement.
TTTGCAACTTGTCCTAGCAGAGTCCAACAATAAAGGTGTTAATTAGCTTGCAAGCACCTGGCTATGCAGTAGTTCATATGTCTGTTGGGTTCCTACTGACCAGGATAAATAAAGCATTAAATCGTATCTGCTACTAGAATTATTAACAGAGTGCAATTTATACAGGGGGTCTGCTGCTATTGTGATCAAATAGAAGCAGAGAAGATGTCAGGAGGCATGCATACTTTTTTCATACTGTCTTAAATTTTTGAGCACTTTGAAATTCTCTTTGGAAATAGATAACGATTAAAGAAATCCACTAGAAATACCTTAGCTTCTTCACGTGCATCATAGTTGTTTGATCTTTCCTCATCTTCTTCCTCTGACTTTATTGCCTTAAGTGTATCCTTTAGTGGTCATTTGGTCATAACTTCAGAATTCCTAGTTTAAGCTCTGTAATTTTTTATATCCTACTTTATTGCTGAACAAATTCGGCAGGAGGGAAGCAGATCTCTCCCAGATAGGACTATCAATGCTACTTCAATGTAAAATAACATGGGAGCACTAGGAAGCGGGATGCTTGTCAACCCTGGCTGAAGAAGTCTGGGAAAGGCAATACTGCTTCTGTGCTAGTTTTGTTCTTGGGGAAGTAAAAATTGCACATGTAAGCAGGTGGGAGAAGGGTCAGGAAGGGCCATATGGAGAGAGCTTCTTCTGATGTTGTTTACTTAATGCATCTACTTTCAGTCTCTAAATAACAAAGGGTCAGCTCTGGGCTCTTGAATGTTGCGGAAAATCAACTGCCTTACTGTGTCCAGGGAAAAGAAAACACCAGAAACAATGTCTTATTGCACCAGCTCTAGATAAAGTATGTACTAAAGCGTATAAAATAGATAAACAATCTTGGATCTGCTCCAGGATTAAAGGCAGAGGCAGTCTGTCAATTAGTTACTATAGGTAACATTTTAGAATCAGACTGTTTCAGTGAAGTTATATTTCTGATCTTTTAGTCATATACTGAAAGTTTGCATTTATCCTTTAGTTTCACTGAATCTAGGGGAAAAAAGGTCTAAGAAGGTCAGAGTTTGCCCTCTGTTTACAAGTAGCTTATAACATTGCATGCTTCAAATAACTGGGGAGAGGGGTTGGAGTTGGGCTCCTTAGGTTCTTTTCAATTTAATTACTTAGGTCTGAGTCTCTCTTTTGCCATCGTTAATGGTATTTCTAATCTAACAGATGTGTTCAGACCTTTTAATGGGAGGTGGAGGGATTTTAGTCTCTGTCATTTCTTACGGAGACAAGGTTGCTTCTTCACTGACAGTTGGAATAAGTAAGTATAAAATTGCTGTAGGTAGAAAGAGAAGGACAATTGGTGCTCTTTCACCTCTAAGCAGGGCATCCTTAGGTGGGTGCACAAAGGATATTTTCATTAGAGGCTGCTGAATTAACGCATGATGACTAAATTAACTGATTGCAAATGCAGGAGGAGAACAAATAAAAATTACTCCAATTTTTTACTGGAATTTTGTTTTGATAAAGATCTCCTGTGCATGAATCTCATTGATGGTTGTGTATTTTTAAAATCAACAAAAGTTTTGAGACCTGACAAACAAGGACACATTTCTAGTTTTTTAAAAACACTTAAAACATAGAATGAAATGTTTTCTTAAGTCTTTCCAAAACCTTGTGAAACAAAGTGCAAAGAAGTCCTCAGTGCTGTTCGTTGGTCGCTTTGAAAAGATCTCAGTGGTGCACTGTAATAATCTGTCATATGTAGAACTGTGTGACTGCCTGCAAGAAAGTGAGTGTTGTATCCCAGCAAAACACGCAGAGCAATAATGATGTAAAATGCAGCACACATAACTTTTAATGTACTTTGTTTATATAAACTTTCTGGCTGCACTCAGCAAATGCCTTGAAAACATCACAGCTGCAGCCTGTTAAAGGTTAAGGAGAAGCTTCATTATTTCCTCCAGCTGTGATTTGGTGGCCAGTTGAATCCGGATGCTGTAGAAGAGGGCAGCTTTAAAAAACTTTGAATGGTTTTAGCAGAGGGAAGGTATGAATTTTGAAGCTGGGAAGATACTTGGGATATTGGTGAGTAGTAAGAAGGCTTAGGTATTGAAGACAGGAAACCTGAGAGAAAGGACTGGGGATTTTTCTTTTAGATTAGGTGAAATGATGGTGGTGAAAAATAGCATAATGTCTTCCAAGATCTGGATGAACTGAGGTTGGGCTACCCAGTTGTATTGTCTTGGGGCTATAAATAGTGGCCTAAAACCTTGATTAATGATGGTCCTAACAAAAAGGCCTATGAATGATAAAAAGACTATTAAGCCAGACCTATTCTCTTGTAACATTAGGAGGGAACAATGGAATAAAAGGCACTTTTCTTCAGAAAGCAAAGGTGAGAAAATGGATGTTGTATGTTTGATTTCATGAGCTGTTACACACATAGCAGATACAGAGTTATGGAGACTTGTGGAGAAGAGGTTTTTCTAGGTACTGTGGGCACTGCAAGCTGTGAAGACTAACCTGCAAAGTAGGTTCTGTAATTAATGCTCGGCTGCTTAACACTGGCTAGTGTTTAGGGTAGTGTGGATTTTTTTCCTCTTCTGCCAAATACCTATGAGGATGACATTGTGGTTTTGCTTCCTTGAATAGAAAGGCTATGCTATGTTTCTAGTCTTGGATATCACACACTCGGAGACATTGTTTATCTTTGCTGGTCTGTGATAATTTGACTAAATGGCCACATTTTGAGTGCTAAAAGAGGGTTCTTGCTGTGCTGTTAGATGCTAGTACAGTTTCTTGTTTCCCTTTCTTGAGACAGGGGTATGTGAAGAAAGGAGAGAGACTTGGGATTAAAGAGTTCCTTTGCCTCTGTCTGTGCCACCAAAACCAGAGTCAAATAATAGGTTAAATGGAGCAGAGGCCCCTCACAGGAGACTGAAATGCATTAGGAGTGTTAAAATCAAGGTTGAATGTTTCCTATTCTATAGGCTAAACCAGCTTCAGATTTCTTGAAATACAGATATCCATGGCACAAAATAGCTGTTCTGGGGAAGAAGAGGAGAACAACCTGTCCTTTCATCCTCATCTCTACTTGCTGTAAAGAAAATGAATTATGAGTTAATCTCAGTAAAACAGATGGTTGTGCTGTGTGGGAATGGCAACTTGAATGCCAGGTAATGTGCCTCTGGACAATAGTCTCTGCCTTTGGTGTCTGGAATTTGGGTCTTGAAGCAAGATGGCCCTGGGCTTGGGCCGACTGCTGAGCTGGTGTGAGAGCTGCAGTAGTTCAGCCATGGGAGGTCAGGAGACTGCCACTTCTCATGGGCTCAGCCTAGATCCCGAGTTCTTGTAAGAGCTGGTCCTAATACTTGTCATAATTGTATTGTAATATTTTCTTTAAGCCTTTCTCAACTGTGTAAACTGAATCTTCAGAAGATCCCAAAGTATTCCTGTAATTTTGCTTACAGACAATTGTTACAAGCAGCTGTGGGAGTATTTTCTGCCATATCACTTATATTGTTCAGAGATTATTGTTATATGTTGGTGGAAAGGGTGACAAGCTGAGGGGAAAAATCCAAGCCAAATGTTTCTTAAATGTTGTAGCAAGAGGTGCTGAGCAGCTATTTAGTGCTGCACATTACTTCTTCATCACTTGATTATTTTACTATTTCATTTCTATTTACATACCCCGTTGATTCTTTTGCATCTGGGTTTTGCACAATTCTTTCAGTAACATACGGTTCAGTGACTGTAATTACAGGATTGTTAAAGCTCACATTTCACTATTCATCTTGTTATCTCCAGTAATAGAAGGTTGAAATAAATGCACATAATTACATGGTTGGTTCTAAATTATTTTTGTGTTGCTGTCAGTAGGACACTCTTGAAAAGCAAAACGTATTTTCAGTGTGTTTATGCTGGGGTCTCTCTGGCAAAATAAAAACCCTAATACCTGCAGCTGAACTTATCTGCTTTGGTGTTCTGGCGTCTCTTTCTCTCTGCCTTTGAAAGTCATGAGTTTCACGCTATTTCAAAATAGGAATGGATAGCTTAAAGGATTGAAATGCTTATTTAGTGAATTCTAAGCAAAGGGTTTTGAACCTGGTATATGCAGGTGTAGTTTATCTGCAAATGACAGCTCTATGAAAATACCAGAGATGAAAGGGAAAAAAAAACCCCAAAACAAAAAACCACTAAGTGTCCTGATGTGACAAGGAGAATGTAGAAAACACAAGCAAAGAAAACTCAATGTAAATTCTTCGCAAATTCTATCATCCTTTGTCTAAGATCCCATACCTTACTGTGTAGGTTATACTGCTCTATTTGTGCTTGCTACCTCAGATCAGGTCAAGGATATATTTCTGTGCTGATGAACTGAGATTAGTAGTAATTTCTGTTTCAAGTGGGAGAAAAGAAGGGGAAGGAAGATAAAGTTTATGTTTTACCAATTCTGTTTAAAGTTGCTTTGTAAAATTACATGTTGGTAGTTGTTTTGTGTGGAAATAATGTTTAAATCCTGCTCTGACTCTTAATATCAGTCTCTTGACCCTTTGGGAAGATGAAAAAAGCTGTCTTTGTTTGGATTCGAGTCTGCAGATATCTAAGATGATGTGATCTGTGGTCGTATGTAAAAGGAATAGACTGTCTAAAGTCGAGGTCTCTCTGTTAGTATATCTCGCGTGTGTATGTATATATATTTTAACTAGAGACTGTGGAAGAGTTTTGTGCAACTTGCCTTCTGAGATCAGCTAAAGTATACAGCTTGATGGAAATATGTAATTATTTCTTGGTCTACCTATAGTTTTCCTAATCTATAAGGCAGAGGTGGAAAAACTTGCAGTTTGTGTTAAATACAACGTATAGAGACTCTGTAAAGTATTAACATGAAAATCCCACTGATGCTATGAGAATTTACTTGCTTTCTGTCATTCTAAAAGGATCATGTTTGAAGTCAACGCTGAATAAGAAAAGGTACGCCAGCCTTGCTTTAACGTTACTGGTGATGTGTTTGAATATCACATTTGTGCAAGGGAGAACTTCAAATGTCCTTCAAGAAGCAGTGTGCCCTGACTGCAGAAACAAAGCATTTGTTTGGTTTTTTTTTTTTAACTGCTTAGTATTCAGGTTTTATATCTATGTGTGAACTTTTATGCATGACTAAATGGGCAGAGACTAATAGATAGTAGTCAGAGAAGACCTAAGAATATTCATAGATAATTTGTAAGCAGAGAAAGTCCTGCATAAAGTCAATAAGAAAACAAACAGTAACCCTTGATGTATCATAGCAATAATACATGGTGAATGCTGCAGAAATCAGTTTGAAAGCAGACCACAGACTAACTGCAGCCAAGCTTCTGCTGAACACGTGCAAGTAACATATAGACTGATGAACTAGCAACGCTTGTCAGAACTTGAAAGTTCTCATTGTGAATGTTTCTATTGAAAAATAATACAAATACATTTTTGACCCATGCACTATGTACTCAAAAAGGACAAAGTCAATGGGTAATTAAGTGATAAGCTAGTCCTTAAAGCAAGAATTGCATAGTAGTGACCTTGTTTTGATTGTGGAAAGGCAGTGAAGTTTCTTAGTACTGGGGGATGTGGAGGGAAGTGGAGCAGCTGAATATTAGGCTGACAGGTACTTGGTTCAGCGCTGAATGTGTAATTACTCTCTATTGCAAGTTCACTTCTTTTGAAACCGTTCCTACCACTTGCTCAAACTTCTAACCCCACGTTATCCACTCTAGCTCTGTAGTGCTTCTGCCCTTACAGGCAGCCCTACAAGCTGCTGCAAAAGGATGTGGACAAGCTGAGGGGTCCTTTTTTGCTGGAGGCCAGCAGCCATCATTTTCTTCCCTGACAAATAAGATTTTTTTAATGTAAAATATGTTAGGGATGGGCCAATATGTGAGAGGAGTTTTGTCATCCTGATTCTAGAAGTGCTCTGAATTGATATAAACTACCCCTTGTAGCTTTCTTGATAGCTGAAGCAGCTGCTGGGGCAGCTTCCCAACCCTTGCAGCAGTTGCTCTCTGGTTGTTAGAGATCCGAGTCCTGTAGCCTCTTGTGCTGGATGGTAAAGGCTGCTCTAGGTTTTCAGTAAACCTCTGTTATGACTGTAAGTGTCTAGTTGTTGTGGCTTCTGGTACAACCACCAGAAGCCTAGTTATGGTGTTTCTCTTCTTGAACAGCAATAAAAGTAACACAGAACTGTGTAGCATTTTCTACTGCTGCCATGGGTTCCTTCTTCCTTCCTCCTCCTCAGAGGCAATAACTGTTTCGCACAAAGGCCCCCGGCTACCCAGAATGTTAGGATGGTTAACTGTGAGGACAGACTTCCATATGTTATCTCAATGGTAGATTTCTCTCTACCTTGTGGCATGCTTGCCTGCATCTCATTTTTCTCTCTCTTTTGTAGAGGAATAACTCCCAAAAGTGAGAAGAGAATGTGCAGAGCAATCATATTTCACATCTGGCCCCGAGTCCCTTTTATTTATCTTCCTTCCTTGCAAAAGATGTCAAAAGAGTGCTTATTATTTCTGGGCATCTTGGGGAAGAGTACTTTACTTTTAGGTTTTGGGTTACCAGACTTGCGTGGCACATTATGCAATCCTACTTTCCTTTCCTCCTACCTCAGCAGGCCTGCCAGGTGAAAGATTAGTTTTGGTTAATTTGTGTCATACCTTGATATCCCAGCAGTGCTTTTAGAGCTCTTAAAATACTCTACAGGTAGGCCTGTCCTGTTTAAAGTGAGATTTGGATTTGCTTGGATGCGCCTCGCCTAGTTAACTTTGTTGTTGATTTCACCACTGTTCGGATCTTTTGGAGCTCCCTTGGTTTTATTCTGGCTTTGAAAAGCATCTATCTGGGTTATAAAACTAGGTGTTTAAATTTAACTTAACTTAGATGGTTTCCCATATTTTTACAAGTAGAGAAATAGACAGTAGATGCCTTAAAGAAGGCAATGAGCAAGCAGCACTGGACTTGTTCAGACCCAGTTACTTGGATGCTGCCATAGCTGTAATTTCTTTTAGTGCCAGAGTCAGTTGGGAATTGATATGTGATTCCATCAAGTTCATATCTGATAACACAGCTAAGATATCTCACCATTAACTGAGCAGTTAGAGTTGGTTAAATTGGAGAAAGTAAAGCTGAATAGAACTTGCCTGTTGTTGAGGAGACAAACTGTTCTGCAAGCTGAAGGTGAACAAATGCAATTAACTGTCAGTCCCATTTGCATTTGGTGTGTGGACTCCAGTTCTTTCATGCATTGAATGAATCTCTCATTACCAGCAGGTTTTACAGCATGCATTAGAGTTTGTATGTGTGTGTTCACGTTACTGTGACAGCTCCTGTAGCAGCAGCACAGGTGCACATCACAGTACCAGCCTGTGCGGTGGATGCCTTTTGCTCAAATTTGAAAGGCTTCTGCTGTAGTGATTGATTAAAACTTAGTGTTTCCAAATGCTCAACTATGAAGTTACACTTCTGTGGTTTGCAGTATTGTATTTAAAGATGTCACAGATGTTGGATTTGGCATTAATTGTTTTCTTTTCCAAATCAACGGAGTTTAGAGATGATGTGTTGATGACATTTGTTTGGAAGCTTTATCATGAGGTAGATGATTTACCAATGCCTGTGAGTTCTCTGTGACGTTTTTCTTTTTCCCATAGTTCCTGATAGTCCCTGTGCTGTTCAAGGTCGCCAAGTATACCTCACCACAAAACATCACTGCATATATGTGGCCCTGTGCTTGGATCTGCTGAAAACCTCAGTAATTATGCTCAGTGTCTCCTATGACCCTAGTACGGTTGTCCTCAGTGTGTGTAGAATTTGAAGCATTCTTTGACCGTTCAAACATGGGTACCTTAGTCAAACGGTAGGGATTTGCTTCAGTTCTGACCTCAAGCAGCTTGACTGCTGGCGTGTCCAGCTTTGCTAGCGTGCTTCAAGCTGAGTCCGTGGCCCACCCCTGCAGAGGCCCATGGTGCTCCCTTCTTCTAACTGCCACTGCTTGCATTTTGCTGAAAATTAAATCCACTGATGAAAATCAGTGCATTGTTGTCCTCTGAGAGCTTTCCCAGTTATTCTAACCTGCATCCCAGTTCTGTGGCATCAGCTAATGTGTTCTTGGACTCTCCTGAATTTTTATCTTTGCTATTTCATTTTAATCCATGAAACAATTTAAACTCAGGCATTAAAAGACAAAGGTCTCTTCAGTGTTGCTTCTGCCTATTTCTTCACCAAGTTGGAGACCTCACACAATGTTGCAAAACAAATTGGATGCTAAGTTTTTATTTTATTTAAGACCATCTGTTTTCCTGCTTAAATTTTGTGCTTGCATGATTCTTACTGCTGTGCCTATGAAAGGGTTATAGACATTGCCAAAGATGTATTGGCTTAATTAGGGCTTTGAAGCTCATTTCCAAAGGTACCAGTGTGAGGCTGTTGCTTAAAATCAAATGCTATTCTGGCATCTGTCTGATGCTTAAGGTGAATAAAGAAAAAAATGTGCAAGCCTTAAAAAAAAAAAAAAAGAGGGGTGGTAGGCAAAGCAGAACAGATTCAGAGTATCCAGTCCAGCATTACTCCTTTCAATGTATTTCCAGAATGTTTTCTTCAATGTGTTCCATCACATATAGCTAACAAAAAAAACCACCTCAAAAGAAATGCACTTTCTCATTCAAACTGCAATTTCCTGTGCTTAATTCCATCCTTTTCTCCTACTTGAGAGTTAAGATATTATGACTTTGTTTCTGCACATTTTGAATTTTTGCAAGCAGTTACATCCACAGTATGTTGAGCCAAACATTCTCCTTTCCTGAGCTCTTTTGTTTTCTTTGTACCATGTCATGATCTTGTGCAAGTTACCCCCTTTTTATTTTTTTTTACCACCCGCCTTTGTTCCTGTGATATAAGCATAATGATACTTGTCCTCTTTTTGCACAGTACTCTTCTATTTACAAATAAAACTACTGTAAGAACCAAATATTTCTGTGGGTGAAGGAGGTATCTTTTCTTAAGCTAAGCAGGTACAAACCTGTGTTCCATTGTCTGGAAGTGCCTCCACACTCGCTGCCAGGGTGATTTGGACAGTTTACACGAGGATGGTCTGTGCTATAACTTCTCTTTGACAAGTTCTGTTTACCTCTGAAGAAATCCTACACTTTATTCACTGCCTAGAAAAGTGCATTAAAAACATACACAGCTTTGTAGCCCTGTCGGCCTGTGTTGCAATTAGCTTATGCCAGTGTTTGAGAAGAACCAGGGAAGCAAAAGTGGTCTGCTGCAGCTACCATGATCTGGCACAAGTGAGCCATGCACCATGGAGTACTGGGCCAGTCTGGTGTTGTGCCTGACCTGATGCTCCCCAGTCCAGAAAAAATAATGCAAAATGTAAGAGATGTTCTCACTTCCAGGATAATAAAGGTTTCTTTAATTAATAGTGGTGACTTCTGCACGAGTTCCTGAGCCAGCAGTTGCATAACTTGTGAAACTGCCTTGTGCTGCCTATTCACATCTGCTTGTATAGGGTGGGGAGGGGAACCATTAATCTGCTGCCTTGGCATGTCATGTCACACAACTTGGTGCAAGATCAACTCAGGTTGTGCATCTGAAGCATTCCTCTGGTGCAAGGCACTGACACAAATAAGTTACTCACTGGTGGCACAGTGTCTGTCTAAGTTCCAGTGCATCCTAGTAGCTCTAACTTGTTATTTTTTAATTGGTTGATGTTTGTAAATGTGAAGTGTCCTTTAAGTGCTAAGTATTGTTATGGATACTAAAACTGACTACAAAACCTAATATAGAGAAAAATAAAGCTTGCACGTTTAGCCGCATACGCAGTTCCTGACATTCAGTGACTTAAGTTGTGTCACTGAGCAGAAACTGCAGTATTTATGCTGAAGTAGATGGGATCTAGTGAAGTTTTAAATATTTGGTGGTATTTATCTTGGAGACAGCTGTAGCTCATCAAGGGAGAAATGGTTTATTGAGCCAGTACATTGAAATCAATTGTTATTTACCTGGTAATGAATAACTGTGATGAATCAGTGGAATTCTGTTATGGAACGTTTTATAACGGGATTGAAAAAAAAATAATCCTGGTCTGTCAGAGACTTAATGTTTTGTTTTGCAATGCTATGATTCTAACCTCAGGTGCCTGCCATGTATCTGCTTGGAAGGGTCTATTTTGAACTTCAACATATGGTCCCAGCAGCATATCCCAGTCATGTGGCCCAGTAGCACCAAGTTACGTATGGAGAAGCTGCCTCTCCTCATGCCTTTGTGTGCCAGGAGACCAAGTCCTTTCATGGGAGTGCAGTGGAACAAAGTTTGCAAGCTCATTACCCAATTTTCATGCAGTCTGGAGAAGCCTAGGTTTTGTTATCGCCCAAAATAGGCTTCCAGCTAACTGGTATCTTACATGTATCCCTGGATAATGTGTTATACAGCATATGAGAAATAAAATATCAGGAGGAAATGTTTCTAAACCCCAGACAGGGTAGTGTTGTAGTAGAAAAACTGATTCTTATTTAATTTTCTTCCAGCCAGTATCACCAGGTTGCTCCTGTTATTAGAAATGTATGCTTTCTCAGGGGTATTATTCAACTCTTGGAACAAGTTTGTACTGAAGTAGTATCCCAAGTTAATGACAGCTTAGATAAGAGCAATGTTTCCTTCTGTTTTTTTTCTTGAATTTTGTGCTTTTGTGTGTGTGTGTTGAGGATACTGTCTTTCCAAAACACAGTATTCCAGTGTTTAGTATACTTCAGTGTAAAAAAAAAACAAGCTGTCATCAGAAATATCTAACTCCCAGTTTAAAACCAATTGATTCAAATTGATAACAGATACTGAACAAGCCAAAAAGTAGTTAGGAACCTGTTGTTCATCCATACCATATAGGTATTTCTTGCTCAGGAGGCCACCAGCTTCCCTAGTTCTTATTCCACACGTGCCCAAGTGCCTTCAAATGCGCATGGAGAGATGTCCTATCTCCGGACATTGTCTGGCCTCTTCCTGAAAGGTTCAGCAAAAGTGTAAAATGCAGAGAAGGTTTTAGTTCAGTGAAACATTTTTTTTTTATCTGAATGTCTGGACTGAAATTTATATGTTTGAGCCCACAGGGACAACGTGCCAAATTTCTTGTTTGCTTTCCAGCTTTCCAGTGTTTCCCGATACAACTCTCGTAATTTTTACCTCTTTTTTTTTTTTTTTTTTTTTTTCCAAACCTACGTGGAATAACCTTGAGAGATAAACTGGACCTCAGACAATCATTAGTATGAAATCCTTTATGCAGTGCTGGCTTAGACTGGAAGCTGTTTCCAAGATAAGAGTAGATGTAAATCCCTCACAACTGTTTACCGCTCAGGGAGGCTTCTCAGCTGGAGTGTTGTCAGAGGAGCATTAGAGCAATTTTTGCATAATTGTACCCTTGGCTGTCTACAGTTTGTATGTATTAGGGAGCTGGAATTGTGGGCTACTATTAGAATGGAGTCAGTTTACTGTCAGTGGAGTGTCCTGAGCAAAGTCTTGGCCATTGTGTGAGTTGTCAGGGGTTTGAAACCTGTGAAAGGCTTCCAAGAAAGTTGTGGGTGATTTTAGGTTGTGATTTTGGTGGGAGTTTAGGGGTTTTTGTCTTGATGGTGCACTGTGACTTTTATTCTAAAGCTGCTTTACAATCTGCACAACTCAGTTTGAGAACATTTTTCTTAACCAATTGCTGAAATACAGCTATATCCGGGGAAGCAGCTTTTTTTTTTTTTCTGAGCTGTACAGCAGCAATGTATTAAACTGAAATGTTTTAATAAGAATATTATTGTGTCTTCTTTGAGTTCAAAATGAGCCAAACCCTGCTTTTGTGCTGATGAGAGCATCAGGATGTTGTTCTGTGACAACATAAACCAGCCTTGAGTGAAAGCTGCTGCTACAAGCTAATGGCCCTATGCAGGTGCTGCCTTTGGAATTCAGGTGAAAAGATGAAATGTTATTTGTGTGACCTTAACCCGCCAAAAGTGAATAGAGCCCCCCAAAAAGCAACTCTTCTGGTTTTAGGTGGATCGGAACTCTGAGCTGGTCCATCTGCCTCGTGATGCAAAGTTCATATTAGAAGAGTGAAGATGTCAGCTAACTCCCTGAAAAGCACAGCTCTAGATGTGAACTCAGATGTATTTGGGAATGTAGACTGGAGAGATTATTAAATGTTTAATGCTCAAGTGAGTCAGTGGCTTGAGGTATGGAATCTGAGGTACATCTGAACAGTTTCAGTTCTCTTTAATAATAATAATAATAATAAAAAAAAGGCATTTTGTATTAAGCTCTAACTCACAGGAGGAATGAAGAGTTAACCAGTGGAACAAGGCAGATACCAGATACTAGACAGTATTGGCAACCATCAGAGGTGGAACATCAGAGTAGATGGAGTGTAGATCTGGCATGGCATGCCTCCTCTTCATATGTGCCAATTAAAAACTATCATTAGTAATTATTTTGATATTACAGCAGTGACAGTTCAAATAAACCTAGTACTTGCTTGATCTATTGTATGAATTAGAACAAAGATGATGGAGTCCAAAGTCCAGTCCTGAAAAAAGAAACAGGTTGGGAAGAAAAGTCAAATCAAACCAGGCTTCAGCTCTGTCCAGTTTGGAGAGAGTTCTCATGAAGGTACTGAAATTTGTACAATGACTGTCACAAATATGTTACAAATACCAGTCTGTATAAAATGAGTGATGTGAGGCACGTAGTATGATTGAATTCTTGGCAGGAAGTATGGAATATGTAAAGACTATGGCAAATATTGTTTCATTCAGCAGCTGAAGTTCTGTACATGTTTGAAGGAGATCCTGACACACATGAGCAAGAAATTGGTCTTAATGTGAGCAAGAAAAAAATCCAGAAATTTGTTTCAAGTTTGTAGTTCTGAAAAATACCCTTATTTCTCAGTAAGTTTTCTTAATAGAAGTTAATTCTGGATTTTCTAATATTTGCTCACCTGTTTCTGAAGTATATAGTCTTTTATTAGTCTTGAAAATACTTTTTTTCAGTATATACAAAAAAACAAATTCCAAAAGGTAAAGTTACAAGCCATATTATTCTAGGGATTCAGCTGAATAAAGAATAAAAATATACTGCTTGTTAAATTAAAGAGATCCGGAAGGTCTTATTTACATTAATAATAAGGTCTATTAAACATAAATCAATGACAGCATGAAGATTTAGTGGGGAAAAAAAAAAAAAGTCTCTGAAGTGAGACTTTCCTAGGGAAAGTTTATTTCTTGTAAATCCAAATTCTTTTGCTGTACTTACTTTCTGCTTCTCTATGAAAGTTTCTGTTAAGGACTACTTCTGGAACTGGAATGGCAGCAGATATTTCAAAGCCTAGATTGTCACTTGAAAATTTAGTACATTTAAAGTAGAGCTGAAATGTAAAGATGCTACTAAATTGTGAAGGATTTCCAGCTTTTTCAGTAGCTGACAATTCTCTCACTATAGCAAAGCCATGAGATATTTAATTAGCTGAGTCAGCAATCTGATGCCATAATATATTTGCACTGAACTAGAAGGACTCCACACCTGTGGATTTAGTTTTTTGGCTATTAGAGCTTTCTTTTTCCTTATGATCAAATGCTGTTGTGCCTGAGTGTGTCTCGCCCCACTGAATTCTGCTGGAGACTTGTCACATTGCAGATGGATGTTAGATCTGCGGAACTGAGAATCTTATTGGAGAATCTTCTGCAAGAAAGTTCCATCTTCACCTAACTTAACCGAACAACCTAACGTGGACATTCAGCTAGGGGGATAGGCCAAATTCTGGAGTAATTTGATGTCTGTTCATTGGCTACAAGCCTAGGAGCTTTGAGTTATATTCTGTGTTTAAGGTTAGGTAGTACATACATCTCCACAGCATTTCTTATTGTGAGCAGTGCTGTACCCCTTGTTTGTAGGAAGTTGCATCCATACGAACAGGAATAGAGTTGCACAATCAACAGGTCATGCAGAAAGAAATCTGAGAAATGCTATTTCCTCACTGCCTGCAAATGTTTGGAGGCTCCCAACTGCTGTCTTCACACAGAGACTTCAGAGGAATTATTTCATGTGCAGCCCTTCTGCCTATTACTATTGTTCACTTCTTCCTTAGCTCAAGAGAACAATCATCCCTATTTCTGTTTGCTTGCTTGAAACAGCATGGACAGATTGATACTCACTCCTAAGTTATAAATGTTTAACAACTCAAAATGAGACTGAAGAAAAAGTAAACAAGGAGACCCATGGGCAGGAGGGATGGGGGGAAAGCCTGTTTGTCTTTTGAATGACTGAAATTTAATTAAGGATTGGTAGAATGTGGTGTGTGACCTGGGGGAGCAGGAGCAGTTGATGGATGACCTTGTAATTGTTTCTGGATTCTCATAGCTGTATTTAGAAAGAATTGTAGAATATGAATAAAAGAAAGAAAAGGAGTGTTTAAAAGCACTAGAGAGAAAAAAACAATAGGAAGCAGGAATAAAATATGGGGAAAGATGAAGATGGGTGAGGCAACAGAACAAGATCTGGGAATTAATAATAACTAAGGTTATGTGCTACTAGGCTGTGAAAGGTGTGGAGACTTAACATGGGAGCAGAGGATATCAAGAAAAAAAACGGAAACAAAAGCACCAGAGTAGGAGATTCCTGACTTGTTTAGGCGTTAAACCAACCAATATGGTATCATTTTTCTAGGTATCCCTGTTCGAGAGGGATGAAGAGAGGAGTAGTTGCTCAGTCGGCTGGGTGCAGCCCCTGGGTGCCTGCAGTATGGCAAGGCTGGGCGAATCAAACCTGCTGGACGTAGAGACGTGACTGAATGGAGCTCCAGCTTTGGAAGCCCACAAGCATCACAGCCTTTTCCCCAGGGGGACATAGGATAATTCTGTAAAGGGGAGGATGCCTAGAAATTGTCATGGAAATGAAGGGCCTGAAAGATTGACTCTGAGCAGCAACAGGCCAGCAAGGCAGCCTAACTAGAATTTATAGCACATTATAGTGTGAAAAACAGGAGAAAATTACTGTAAAGGCAGGAATTATAGCACAACAGAACATATCAGCTCTGAGATCCATCTTGCTAATTAAAACAGCATACTCTGTGGTGGAGTGCATGATAAGCCTGTTAGCCTAAATGGGAAGATGTTATCGATACTTCATTATAAAGTTTATTGTCTTTAAAGTTACTATGGAGGAGGAGCAGGGAACTGTAGAACCTGACTAACCACTGCCACTCTCTGTTGGCTCCCTGTACTTAATAAATATGCATTCACTGTTAAGTCTTAAATCTCTGGAATGGTTTTTCTTGTTGACGTTTTCCAGCTATAGCTCAGTTTGTGTGTGTTTGTGGGGATAAATAAGAACCCTAAAGGGAGAAAAGTGTGACTGTGTATGGGGAGGCTGTGTTAAGCAAGTTTTAGTATCTCTCACTGAAGTCACTGGGTGTTTTACCTGGGTTTAAAAAGAGAGAGACAGACAGGTGTTCACAAAATAGGCCTTAATTTTGCATAGCTATAGTACCTCTTAGCTGAGGATCTCAAATCCCATAACATGTGTGGCAAGACTTGTAAGGACTGATTCAAGGTCATGAAGTAAATCCCAGGGCTGCAAGCTAGCTACAACTTTTTTCTGACTATGAAGTAATGTCTGTCTAGTCATTAAGAATTCATTATCAATTTTACTCATTTCTTAACATTAATGCATCTCCTGTGTCCTATTGCCATAAGGATAGAGCTGAAGAAGTCAGCTTTATTCCTATAGTAATCAAACAACCACTATTTGGACTTTGGCTGCATTAGTCCTAATTGGTTTGACAATTCCTGTGTAATAGCACACATGTAAAAGGTTTGAGTGAACATTGTTAAAAAAAATTAGCAGCTGGTGCAATCTAATCCATGTATTACCTCACAATATGCTGAGCAGGATATGAAAAACCCTAGGACACTCTTACTCAATGAAGTAATTAATATTCTTGTTTGAATATCAGCATACTATTTAAGGAAAAAATGAAAAAGAAAAAAGAAACTACCTGAAGCTCAATTGCTGACACATTTACTGGTCTGCTGGAAGTGCTTTCATATTACAGAATCCGAGGTAGCGTGTCTTATGATGCTGGCTTTTAAGCATTTGCGCACATTACAGTATTGCAGCAATGTTTAAAAATAACCCAAAAACCTTGTACTTCATTGGCTTTGAATTCTTAACTACGCTAAATCTCTTGCTTCTTAGAGTTTTTGCACGCAATGTTTCTCTTGGCAGAAGGCTGCAAAAGGATTGATGTGGGCAAGCTGAGTACCTCAGTGATGAAAGTGGGATGGTGGCTCAAGGCAGAGAAATTCAGCAGCCTGTTCAGTTCCAGTATCTCATGAGGCCCTTCTGCCTAATCCCCTTGTGCTGGGAGGAGAAGCTTTGCAGATAGAGGACCATTCCTGGGTGGACATAAGCAATGGGTGGGAAGTTGAGGGCTGATTATTTTTTCCTTCATCTCAAGTTGCCCATACCTGAGGTGCTATGTGGCTTTTCAAGACTGTTAAGGTTTGATTGCTCTGGCCTTCCTCTTCATTGCTTTCTTTATGCAATGCTTCTCAGGCATTGATCTGCTTCAGGGAGCAGCATTGTGGGTTTTGAGCTTTTGTGTCAAGTTCCCATGGCACTTCAAGCACTGTGCTGCTAAACCTGGTTAACTTCCAACAGCAATTAGTATAGTAATAATGACTTAATCTTTTGTCTGTGATAGGTGCAGCAGGAGTAGATAAATTTTACAAGGATTTCAAGAAGTCTAGTTGAGACCTCTAGATTGCATAGATCTTTGTTCAGATTACTCAAAATTGGCAGATATATTTCAAGATCAGTAGAAACATAAAACACATACAAAACATCTTACCCTGAAGTAAGAACTTGTAAAAAACCCAAAAAACCCCACAACCAAAAAGCTTCATAATCAAACCCAAGCAAAGCTATAGAACATGGTTTGTTGATACTGACAGTATAGTTTCCATGCTGAAGAACTGAACTGGATAAGCCCTTAGAGAAGTATGTAATATTTGTAATTTTTTAGAAATTTATTAATGATAAGAAGTAGAGGGGTAAAGGTACACAAAACTGTTTTTTTAATCCCTTTCTGTTGGCTTGTGCTGTGAGAACAATTGGTGACTGAGTTAGGTTAGTATGTGGTAGGTTACTTTTTGTGCAAGAATAATGTGAGGTGATGGTGACTTTTGCATGGGATTTAAAAATAGTTGAGTTATTAATGTTTAATGATTTAGTATTTGATACTGTCTCCTTTGGTATTGGGTAGTGCTTAGATCTTCTTGGCAACAATGCCAAGTTAAACACTCCCACTGTTGGCTATTGCTTTTGCCTGGAGGGTGGTGACTCTACTGTGCAAGCTTGTGATGTGAACCAGTTTAGTGAACTGATCCAGCTGAAAAATAACTAAAGAAAACAGTTTTTTGGCCTGGTTTGCTTCAGATAGCTGCGTCAGCACAATGGGGGTACAAATCATAGAATGAATTGTAGAATGATTTGAGTTGGAAGGAATCATCTAGATCCCAGCCCCCTGCCATGGGCAGGGACATGTCCCATCACACCAAGTTACTCAAAGCCTCATCCAGCTTAGCCTTGAACACTTCCAGGGATGAGGCATCCATGACTTCCCTGGGCAATCTGTTCCAGTGTCTAACCACCTAATAGTAAAGAACTTCTTCCTAATGTCTAATCTAAATCTACCCTGCCTCAGTTTAAAAGCATTGGTCCTCATCCTCTTGCTACATGCCCTTATGTAAACAGTTCCTCCCCAGCCTTCTTGTAGGCCCCCTTCAGGTACTGGAAGGTTGCTATAAGGTCTCCCTGGAGACTTCTCTTCTCCAGGCTGAACGGCCCCAACTGTCTCAGCCTGTCTTGGTATGAGAGGTACTCCAGCCCCCAATCATCTTTGGCCCTCCTCTGGACATGCTCTAACAGGCCCATGTCTTTTGTGTTGGGGGCCCCAAAGCTGAAGGCAGTATTCCGGTGGTGTCTCTCGAGAGCAGAGTAGAGGGGCAGTATCATCTCCCTGAACCTGCTGACCAGAGTGTGATTGGCTTTGTGGGCATTGTTGGCTCACATTCAGTTTTTCATCTAACAACACTCCCAAGCCCTTCTCTGCAGGGCTGCTCTATCAATCCACTTGTCACCCAGCCTATATTTGTGCTTGGGATTGCCCTCACCCAGGTGTAGGACTTTGCACTTGGCCTTGTTGAACTTCATGAGGTTTGCATGAACCCACCTCTCAAGACTGTCAAAATCCCACTTGATTACGTTCTATCCCTCAGGCATGCCAACTGCACTACACTGCTTGGTGTCATTGGCAAACTTGGTGAGGGTGCGCTTGTACCAATTTCCATATTGCTGATAAAGATGTTAAACAACACTGGTTCCAATACCAGCTCCTGAGGAACACCACTTGTCACTCGTCTTCACTCGGACATTGAACTGTTCACTGCAACTCTTGGGGTGTGACCATCCAACCACTTCCTTATCCACCAAGTGATCCATCTGTCAAATCCATGTCTCTCCAGTTTAGAGTCAAAGATGTTGTGCGGTGGGACAGTGTCAAATGCTTTGCACAAGTCGAGGTAGATGATGTCAGTTGTTCTTCCCTTATCCACTGATGCTGTAGCCCTATCATAGAAGGCCACCAAACTTGTCAGGCATGATTTGTGAAGCTGTGTTGGCTGTTGCCAATCGCGTCCTTATTTTCTGTGTGCCCTAACATAGTTTCCAGGAGGATTTGCTCCATGATCTTGCCAGGCACAGAAGTGAGACTGACTGGCCTGTAAACCTTTGTGTAAAATATCAGCCCTCACCCTGGAGAAAGGGAGTGGAAAGCAGATATGTTGCAAGCAGGTTGTACTTGGCATTAATGCGAAGTGTACTGCTCTGACTTTGATATTAGTTTCAATTATGTATGCTCCCACCATTCATAGGGTCTGTAGCAAAGACTTTGATTGTTCTGAGGAGGCCCTAGCTGAATCTCTCTTCTTATTGGAGTATTTTGCAAGGTCACTGTGTGTATGAGAACATTTGCTATATAGATATCGATTAGTCTACGAGCAGATTGATAAGAGATGGATGGATAAAGCAAGCAGGTGAAATAACTGAATTCTAATTTCCTTAATATTTTTCTTCAAGTCTTGCTTTCTGAGCACATTTATTATTGGTCACAGATGCTCTAGGTGCTTGAAAATTTCATCTGTTGCTTTCAGTGAGAGTTTTCCATGTTTTAGCACGGAGGAGAACCCTCAGGGTTTGTCCAAGATGGAATCCAGTTGACCAGACAATTAAATTAACAACCTACGGCCGATGCTGTGTGCTTTGCAGTCAGGCAGCAGCTCATGAAAGAATATGTAGCATCAGCAAGATTTTTAAAATTGCACAACCTCTTAGTGAGGTTGCATAGGCTTTGCCCACGAGGTAGTTGGTGGGGTTTAATTTTTTTTTTTGTGGGTTTATGTGGGAGGGTTTTTGTTTCCTTTTTTGTTCTTGTTGGTTTGAGGGAGTTTTTTTTTTTTCTCCTCTAAGGGACCTTAAAGTATGTCCAAGTTCTGTGCCTGAGTGCTTTGGCCATGGCTTTTTCTTTGTTTTTTAGGTGCACTTTTTACAACTATGATTATTTCTAGAGGACTTTCTGTTTGTTTAGGATTCTAGTGAAGCCAGAAAATCAGAGCATGACCCCTCTTTGGGAACAGCAGGGACGTGATGCTGAAAAGATAATTTTCATGATCTGTTACAGTGACCAAGTAGCTGAATATGTTTGTCTGCATGTTTCTGAAACTTCTTATCTCTCTTGTATGTAAAAATAATTATCTATAGGTCTTCTTATTGCTTTCCTCCCAATCCTATTCTCTTTTTTCCTCCCTCAGTTGGTAACTAGTTCTTCATCATTTTCATTTTCTGTGTGTACTTTTGTTATGGTTTATCCCTCTTTCTACACCCTGTTCCCCTCTGAGAAACAAGGCTTTTCCAAAATTTATATTCTTGCCTGGCCCTGTTACCTACTTGCTTCAGCCAGCATGAAGGATTCATGCTGCTTATGAGTGGTACCATTTTGCCAACTACATTTATTTTACTTTGATGCTTGTCTTATGAAAAGGCATGCAGTCATACAATTGTGATGTCCTGGGGCTCCACCATGGCACTAGATGGACAGTGCTTAATTAGCTATCTGTTGTACTTTTAATTTCCACTAATGAAAGCTGTAATAGAGTAGTTGGAAGAAGAGAAGGTGATTCAAAATCAAATATGATGCCATATTTTATTGTGCCACCAGCATCTTCGGTGTGTGCTTTGGAACAAACGCGAGAATAAATGTATTGAATTTTCAGATTTCTCCACTGAAAGCTTGAAAAACACTTTCTGACTATCACCCTTGCTGTCTTGGGCACTTTTTCAAGCAGAGGCATCATTAACCATGTAGGTTTGGAACATCCATTGAATGCTGATGATATGAATGCCAATTTCATGAAGGAAATGGGTACAGCTGGAACAATGTGGTTAAATTGCAGCATTTTTCAGAGTCTCTTATACCAGGTGATAAGCAATAGAAAGGCTATTCTTTTCTTTAGCAAAGTGCATGAGATGGTAAGAAGAAGGCCCCGTGGAAGCCGTGGGTCATCTTTTCTGTGCGAAAGTGGGAAGTTCTGTATAGCAAATAGCCTTCCCTGTTAGATCCTAATTTAGCATAAACTATTAGTCAGGATGCTTCAAAATGTGACTGTGCGTTCGGTTTGCATATAACACAGGCAAAGTGAAAAGAGGTATTTATAAAGAGTACCCTTCTCTTTGCCTTTTGCTGCCACCAAAGTAAATAATCCAGTTTCTGTTTAACTAACTAATTTTGCTCCCCCTAAATTATGCTAGTATTTCTAGTACAGCCAGATCTGGACTGTTGAGTGTATATACAATGTTCCATGAGCAGGGAATTAGGATTCTTTCCCTCTGAAAATTGGTGAAATAGTTGTTATTTATGTGTATGTATATTGTTATTCCAGTGCACTATAACATTTGAAACCAACTGAAATCACAGGCAAGTGCAGAATTCTGTCAGATCATTAAATCTGTTTTGTGCAGCTTTCACAATACATATTTGGAGAAATCAAGTCTGTTAAATTACATTTGGGGAGAATGAATCAGAAATACTCCATAGTGTACTTTCTGTTCTATTGAGTGAAAACAGCTGTGATAATTATAGTGGTTCCTACTCTTGGTGTACAACTGGAAATTCATTAAGAAGTCTTTACGCTTCTGAATCCTTTTCAAGAAAAGAGCCAGCTGCAAAAAAAAGGTGTACATTGTTAGTGGAGACTGTTAACTAAGGCCATAACTGCTTAGGACAGGCAGCAACTCTGACCTGTTTCATGCCTTTTTAAATTTTTTTTTCATGCTCCTGCTTAGTTTTCAAGGCCTTCTGCCTGGACATTTTTCTAAAAATGTTACTTCTCTATCAGATATAGGTAATGATTACTTAACATATGTGGACTATATCTGAAGGAAGAGATGCTTCCTTCTTAAAGAGCACCACTAAGAGTTGAAGTGTTGACTCGGTAGTGTTCCAGTTCTGACCTGGAGCTCCCATTGACTGTATGTTTGGAGGAAGATGAGAATGGGAGGGAATGTAGATAAACAGAAGATAATAGAATAGAAACGTAGTATTTCTGTGCTTTCTCAGGTAATGTATACTATATTAGAAACGTGCCTCTTTCCTTCTTCCTTTTTAGCTTGGCTAAGGCTAATATACAGATGACTTCTCCCCACTCTTCAGTTTGCTGGCAAGGTTTTGGTAATAGGGTGGTTACAGGGGTGGCCTCTGTGAGAAGATGCTGAAAGCTGCTCCCATGTCTGATAAAGCCAATGTTGAGTGGGTCAAAGATGGACCTACCCTTGACCAAAGCTGAGCCAATTAGTAACAGTGTTTTTGAGTGTGAACATGATAACTTTCACGTTGAACGTAGCTAATGTTCCTGAATGCCCTAGAAAGCAGAAATAACACTGCCAGCTGGGCAGAGCAGCACCAGCTTTCCAGCAGTGCTGATGTCTGGAGTACTTTGTATTCCTTACAAATTGCATCACAAATGGCAAAGTGTAAATCTGAAACTAGTTTGCAGTAGGCAAAAGAAGGAAGAATAGTCACCATAGATGGTAAAGACTTGTATCTAGAAGACCTAGATGAATTGCCTTGCTGTTGCCAATGAACTAATCTTTCTTGCCATCTATCAAGAAAATTTGAGAATCAACCTAAATAGGAATATACACCACCAGGCTCATTGCTTGGATTATTTTTTGGTTTGCTTTTGCTAAATGCTGGATTGCTGTTGGACTCCTCTGGATGAGATTTCCATGAATAGAAAATTATATTTTTGGTACTGAAATAATACAGTAAATACAAACCAGAGGCTTTCAGTAAGCACTAGATCCACTTCATCTGAAAGCTGTAGATATTTAGCAGAATGTCATCTGTGCATCAGGTAGGCTTAATGTTGTACGAATTGATTAGGCTGCTGCTTATTTGCCAGTGTGTTGGCCTGTACCTACTCAGTAAATACCCTCAGGAGGTTCAGTTGTGTTCCGATTTTCACCAACAAGGAAATAAAGTGACTTCCTACTTAGTAGTGGCATTCTGAAATTACAAATCTATTACTCTCATTGCTGGACATTTGCAGGAATGCTTTCCTTCCATTAGTAAGATGCACTATATGTCCTATAAATTCCTTTGATATATCTGATCATTGTGATTAAACCATACTTTATTTCACTGCATCAGATGACTATGTATGATGTCCCGAGCACTGACAGAATGAAATCTATGTGGCATGGCTTGTTGATCCATAGTGTGTAACAGAAATGTAGGTGATAGTTCTTGACTATGTATGATGTCCCGAGCACTGACAGAATGAAATCTGTGTGGCATGGCTTGTTGATCCATAGTGCGTAACAGAAATGTAGGTGATACTTCCTTCTCATGTTTGACACAACTTGCAGTACTCTATGTAGTGTTGTAGGGAAGTATTATGCAGAGAAGATGTACTTACACTTTTTTTCCTTTTCATACGGAAGAGCTGAATCAACCATGATGTCCCGAGCACTGACAGAATGAAATCTGTGTGGCATGGCTTGTTGATCCATAGTGCGTAACAGAAATGTAGGTGATACTTCCTTCTCATGTTTGACACAACTTGCAGTACTCTATGTAGTGTTGTAGGGAAGTATTATGCAGAGAAGATGTACTTACACTTTTTTTCCTTTTCATACGGAAGAGCTGAATCAACCAGTATGGAATTACAGAAATCCCTCACATTTTAGCCCTAAGCTTCTATTCAGGGATAAAACTTTTCAGTAGCTCTCAAGCAACCTAATCCACTGACCTGAGAGAGACCTGATCTGAGCTATCACAGAGTACAGTTTGAGTTTTCATCTCAATCCTTTGCTTACATTCGAGAGAAGATAGGAGGAAGTCTCCAAATTTCTGTACTCATTGTGTACTTATTCCTTCTTCTTGGTACAGGGGGCAAGTCACTGAGAAAGAAGGAAAAAACAAAGATCTAAGACTTACCCAACAGTAGAATCAGAATTCTAATGCTGACCATATGTGATTATGTAACTACAGCATAATTGCATCTCATTGTTAATTATTAAAATTTTAGAGATGTGTCTGCAACGTTCCTAGATGTCTTTATTAATGTAGCTGGGAAGATCAAAGATGAGTTGCCATCTACCTCTTTGTATTTTGTGTATTTCCTGATCAGCCAGTAATTTATATGTCCAATGTTGGCAGTTGAATTGTGCTTGATAAAGCACACCACTGCCACTTTATTTCCTGGCTGTCAGATATCAGGGGGCTTGAAGCATGGCATTACTAAAGAAGATGTAGTCTCTGCCCTAAACCACCATTTGAGAAAAACAAACCACCAAAATTAAAAAAAAAAAACTCCAAAAATAAACCAACATCGTCCTATAAATGAACAGTTTAAAAGGTACTGGAGATTGTGGTAAAACATTTACTCGAGTAGATTAGACATAAGGCTGGGCTTTGCACTGGCAGCCTTAGCAGGGCTAAGGAGTTCAAGAGTTGCTCTTCCTCAGTTGCTCTCTTTTACTTTTCGTTACTGAGATTATAGGAAAGAAAGATATGTGTAGACAGAGCTGGCCACTGGATTGTACCTGCTCTGTGCCTGAGTAGAATTTTTCGATTAGTGTTAGACCAATAGCGCTGATCCTAAGGAAAAACAGGCAGCCTTAACATTTCATCTGTCTCTAACATACTTTACTGTGGTAAAGTGTCTTAGGCTGTATAATTTGTGCCTCATCAGTGTTTAGGTAGTTGTGCAACACAGGGGTTCACTTTTTTCCTTGTTTTCTCACAATAGTAGCCTTCCTTGCTAGAGAAGGGGGCAGCTCCCTTGAGCTGCTGTTGCAAAGGAATTCACTCAAGGTCTTGGCATTTGCACTTTGATGTTAGAGAGCAAGAGGGAAAGACTAGGAAACCACCCAGTCACTAAGACCTTTAGAATCAGACTATATTTTCTGAGCAGCTGTCGATAGAGTGTGTGTGAGATTATTGTTGTTTGTAGAAGCTTTATTGATCTTGGCTTTGAAGCCTAGAAATCTGTTTATGGCAGCCTATAAAAATGACCAGCTACTTCTTTTGCTGAAGGTTAACACACTGTGTTTGTTTAATTGAATTGAAATGGCTTTATGTTGTCTAAATGTCAGTCTTAATGAATTTTTGAATGATTCTAGATTCTCCTAGTTGGATAAAAACATATAGATGAAAAGCCTTATGTTAAAAGGGGGTGTCGTCCCATTCATTGAAATAAGATAAACATAGATCTGAAGAGAAATGCTACTGCCTTTGGCACAGCTGACTGTATGAGAAAGTCCTTTTAGGTTTCCAAGTCTATTTTGTTTGTTGTTTTGGAGTTTTGTTGGTTTGGTATTTTTTACTTCAGTTTGTTTTAGTTGCACCTGGGCTTCTTCAGAAACAGTGGAAAGAAATGAAATGGTAAGACATATATATTTACATAGCTTCCTGATTGTAACAAGAGCTGGAAACTTGCGGTTCTACTTGTCTGTAATGACTTCTTTCATAGCCTGCTGTGGACACAGAACAATTTCAGTTGGAAGAAACATTCAAGATCAAGTCCAACCTTTTCCTAGCCTTATTAACACCACTAAACTACATCCCTCAGCACAACATCTACCCATCTCTTAAATACTTCCAGGGATGGTGACTCAGCCCCCTCCCTGGGCAGCCTGTTCCAATGCCTGACAACCCTCTCAGTACAGAAATTCTTCCTAATATCGAGCCTGAACCTCCCCTGGCACGACTTAAAGCCATTTCCCCTTGTCCTGTCACTCAACACTAGGGAGAACAGACCAACCCCCACCTCACTACAGCCTCCTTTCAGGTAGTTGTAGAGAGCCAGGAGGTCTCCCCTCAGTATCCTCTTCTCCAGGCTAAACAGCCCCAGATCCCTCAGCCATTCCTTGTAGGACACATGCTCCAAATCCTTTCCTAGCTTGGCAGCCCACCTCTGTACCCTCTCCAGCACCTCAACGTCCCTCTTGTAGTGAGGGCTCCAAAACTGGACACAGTGCTCAAGGCGGCGCCTCACCAAAGCTGAGTACAGCGAAATGATCACCTCCCTGCTCCTGCTGGCCACACCATTCCTGATCCAGGCCAGGATGCCATTGGCCTTCTTGGCCACCTGGGCGCACTGCTGGCTCGTGTTTAGCTGAGTGTCCACCAACACCCCCAGATCCCTCCCTGTCTGGAAGCTCTCCAGCCACTCCTCCTCAAGCCTGTAGTAACATTTTCCCCTTCTGATTTTCTTGTTCTGAAACTAGTTTCATCAGACTTTCTGTCCAGTTTCATTACATAGCCTTTTCTTGGCCCGGGAATTTGTCAGAAAGATTGCTGATTGTATCATAAGCTTAAGACACAAAGACTTAATCTAGAAGCATCATTTACCAAAACATATACATGTGTGGGTCATTGTATTTGGTTTAGAACCATATTTTTTCTCTAAATGTTGTATTTGTAGGCTTTTTTTAAAGTATCTTAGTTTTCATCATGGTCTAATTAAACATGCAAGTGTGGTTGAAAACCACTGTGGTCAAGGATGCTGCTGTGTACCTGGACAGGTTTGAAGGCAGTCCTTTTCCCCAGAACCTTCACCATGTATTTAGCTGTCTATGATATGTTTTGCTTATCTCTAAATGGATCAGGATGTTGCTGAAAGAAATACTGCATAAACACAGCAGGAAAAGATTGCCTGTGTCGTGATTTTTACCCTCAGTTATGTCTCTTGCACTCTACCTACTGTTAAGCTACTCTGTTAGGGACTTTCTTTTCCCCTTCAGTGTCCCCTTCAGTGTCCTCTCCTCTGTTTACTAGACAGTTACATAAGACAGACACCACTGACTGCAGCTAACAAGTGACAATTGACTGCATCATCTGCCTCTCTTTAGTTAATGACTATTTTCAGATTTTGTGTCCCCACCTCAATCTGTACACATAGAAAGGCTACATGATTGGAAGCTGAAAAGGGAAAAAACCAAAATGGCCAGAGGGGTGAAGAGAAGTATATTTTAACTTCTATGAGAAGCTGAAATATTTAGCATCAAGCCAGTAAATGTATCTCTTTTTTTCAGCCTAACACTATGAGTGTTAACTGTGTTTATTTACTTATTTATAGAATTACTTACAATTTCTCCCACCCATTTATTGGGAGCTCAAACAGAGCAGTGTTGTTCCCTAGGGAATATGAAGTTACACAGATCATTGCTCTCTGTCAGGGCTTTCAAATCTCACAGTGCTCTTGAGAAAGTTTGCTCATGAAACAGGTTCGTCATCTATTAAATGTCTTCTCCAGGGAATGGTTCATAATATACAATTAAATGAGAGCTGAACACAGAGGATATCCTGAGCAGCTGTATCCCTCTGGCTAAAATCTTCTATTAGCAGATGCTACTTAAATAAAGGTGAAAGGAATACTAGCAGTTTCAGATAATAAATCCAAAAAAGATTCTTTGAGCCCTTCTCTGTATCAATGTGGTCTTCACTGGAGCTTTTCAAATCTTTGTCCCATTATACCTTAAATAACTCTATCATGAAGAGTAACGCTATAAAAAGAAATAAATTAAATTAGAGACTTATTCAAAATCCCTTCGAAACATTAAAGGTCCTGTTTTGGAGCCTTTGATCTCAATAGGTTTTGGATCAAACAAGGTTCAGTCTTTTTGTGCCATGCATATCTGGAACTTAAAGGAATAGAAAAAGCAGTGAATTTCAGTTTGTGTGTTCAGAATGTATACATAAAGGAAGGGTAAAGATGGGATAGATGCTTACCCTTTTGATTTGCCTTAAGGAAGTCTCAGCTGAGAAACAATGCCTCTTCTTGATGCATTGAAGTTCTCTGAAAGATCTGCAGTTGGGTTCATTATGAGCAGGAATAGCACCTACTTGGGTAGGAAAGGAAGGACATTGTAGGAAGGATCCCAGCTGGCTTAGAACTGTATTTATTTTGTCATTTGAATGTTTGCTGTCTCTTTGTGGTATGTTAGCAAGTACAATGTCGCATTGTTTCTGTAACAAGGAAATCTTTGTTTTAACTCCTAGGTGATGCTGCAGTTACATTTTCAGTGAGTGTTAAAGTGAATGCTCTTGTAGGATAACTTATTTTCAAGGTTGGGATTTAGCAGCCTCATATATTAGATTTCAGTAATAATTATATTTTTTATGTATTATAGAATGAACAGGTGAAAACTGTCAAAATTATTTTTGTGGCTCTGTCAATATTTGCAAGATTTTTGGTTTTATTTTGATTGATAGTTCCGATAGAGAATCCGAGGGTGAGGTCCAAAAGGAAGCTTCTGTGGTTAAAGTTCTCACCATTTATACTCATACAGGAAATGCAATTCCTGTTCTTTTTCCCCTAATCCATACACATAAAACTCTACAGTACTGCAGACTTTTCAATAACCAAAGGTGTTTAGTTAATAGTTCCTTTATACCTAAGGTTGAGGATTTTCTTCAGCTGGAGAGAGCATCGCTATTCCTTAACTCAGCATACTGTGAGAGCTCTCTGCTTTTCTTGGAGGTTAAATATGCCATCTGTTGCTCCGGTAGAAGAAAAAAAACCTTTAAGTTCAAGCCTTTGTCAGGCAAAAGAAATCTTTCATAACATGGTTCATCAATGCAGTCTGAAAACTAGAGGCAAAGATCTACATGGTCACATAAACCTTCTGTCAAAAGGGGTGATGCTTTTTGATGCATCTTTCTACCCACGTTGGATATTTTCTGAGCTAAATATCTATTTGAGTATAATGTGTTGAGATGGTGGAATATAATATTTTCTATTACTATTGGTAATAAGATTCCTGCATGCTATGGTATAACTATAGTTGTGAATGAGCTTTAAGTGTTTTATAATAAGTGGTAGAATCTGTGTTTTTTCCTAAAGGTGGAAATTATTCCACTTTTTTTTTTTTTTCTAAACTGACAATGTATGCAGAAATGGTCTGTCATATCTTAGAGACTTCACAGATGCTTGAGCAACAGAAGGACATTATATTTCCAGCATGGAAAATACAGGTTTATATTTTTTTTTGACTGTCACAAGGCGGTCTGAACTGAAGTCTTTGTTCTCCAGTTATTCTGTAGTCTCTTCTTGTACTGTCTGGGGACAAGGTAGATAATTTTGATTGGACAACAGGACAGCAGCAGAACTTTCTTTGATATGTTTGGAAGACTTCTAGTTCTGGGCTTCAGAAAGGCAAGAAACAGTAATTGAGCCTTTTCTATATCATGCAGATAATTCAGGTTATAGTACAGATGTTTGAATTTTATGTTTCTTGCAGACATTCCACAAATTAATTTTCTATTTTGATTTGGGAACAATTTCTGTTGTTCTCTAGTGAAAACCTCTACAAATGAGTTGAAAAGGAAACCTTTGAGTTAAAATAAATCTCTGTTCAGCAATAGCTAATTAGATGTTCCAGACCATTCTGCTGCAGGGCTCTGCGGCATCGTTTCCAGTTCAGTGCATTTTTGTATGCACCCTTTCTTCTCTTGAGCAGCAGGCTTTTTGACTGTAATTTTTGTAATTGTTGTATAGCTTGTTGTTTCTATACATTCTCATGCAGAGACTACACTTCAAGGATAATATGATAGGGATATGTGTGGTAAGATACAGTGCCTCAATGGAAAACCACTTCAGGGCTCCCAGTCTGAGGAACAGAGGTTAGGGGTCTGCATGGCAGTTGTTGCAGTCAAAGAATCCACAAAAGCATCCACTGAATCTTAAAGGTTAAAATTCTTCTGTATTTTAGTTTTTTATCTTCTAATTTATACTGAAAACTTTAAAAAAACCCAACCAAACAAAGAATATGCAGCTGCTGCTCGATTTTAAATAAAAACAGACCCCATAAACATTGAACCACTGTATCGTTTTTGCTTACTTTTCTTGTGCCACTGGTAGGTCAGAGAAATTTTTTCTCCTTGCAGGGGCATATAACTGCCTCTGAGAGAGGTTAAAGAGCAGCAGATGTCCTGTTGCACATATTTGGAGGGCTAAGACTTCTGAAGGCATGATTTTGATTTTACCTGGTTTATTTTCATTACTTGTCACTCTTAACTGTTTGTTAAGAGTGTTAATGCCTGGCCGGATTTCAGTAGCTAGAAGCTGCCAGAAGTTTCCCTTGGTCTGATAGAGCCAATGCCAGCTGGCTCCAAAGATGGCACTAACGATAGAGCCAATGCCAGCTGGCTCCAAAGATGCACCTGCCGCTGCCCAAAGCTGAGCCTATCAGTAAGGATAGGATAGGAACACCTCTGTGAAAACATATTTAAGAAATGGGGGGAAAAGAATTGCGACACACAGCAACTGGCAGAGAGAGAGGAGTGAGATATGTGAAGAAACCAAGGTCGGTGAAGAAGGGAGAGGGGAGGATGTTCTCCAGACACTGGAGCAGAGAGTCCCCTGGGCCGTGGTAAAGCCCATGGTGAGGCAGGCTGTCCCCCGGCAGCCCATGGGTGTGATGAGGTGCAGATGACCACCTGTAGCCCGTGGAGGACCCCACACCAGAGCAGGAGGATGCCTGAAGGGGGCTGTGACCCCATGGGAAGCCCACACTGGAGCAAGTTACTGCCAGAGCCTGTAGCCCAGGGAGAGAGAAACCCACGCCAGAGCAGGTTGGCTGGCAGGAATTGTGTGATGCTGGGGGGGAATTGTGCTGAACCAATTTCCCCCTGAAGTATGGCACCCCACAGAGAGAGACTCACGTTGGGCAGTTTGTGATGAATTGCCCCTCGTGAGAGGACTTGCATTGGAGAAGGGGGTGGGAAGATTGTCTCCCATGAGAGGGACACCACAATGGCCCTGGGGAAGAGTGAGGAATCCTTCCTCAGAGGAAGAAGAAGCGATGAAAACAACATCGGACAAACTGACCGCAGCCCCATTCCCTGTCGCCCTGTGCCGCTCAGGAGGAGGAGGTGGATAAACTGGGATTGATGTTTTGCCTGGGAAGAAGGGAGGGATGGGGGAAGGTGTTATTTTTTTAAGATCTCTTTTTATTTCTCACTAGTCTTCTCTATTTTTTTCCTTCATAAATTTGATTTCCCCAAAATTGAGTCTGTTTTGCCTGGGACGGTAGAGGTGGATGTTCTCCCTGTCCTTATCTCAAATCATGGGCCCTTTGATATATTTTCTCCCTCTGTCTCGTAGAGAAGGGCGGGTGATAGAACAGCTTTGTGGGCACCTGGCCACGGGCCAGGGTCAAACCACGACACTGTTTATTACTAGAGACTTCTGTACAACTTATTCCATGGAAGCGGATTGGTTATTTCTATTATTGGTGCGTCTTACTTATCAGAACCTCTAACTCTTTGATATTAGCACAGGTCCCTCTCAAAACAGCTGAGAGAAACAGTCAAGGTTTTCTGGCTTTCAAACTTTTGACCATTGAGTTACTGACAAAAAATTATTGGGAAAGATCATAAATGCATCGTACAGCTTCTAAACAAAAACAAATCTCCTAGTAATGTGGTTCTGCATACCGATTTCAGATAGTTTGTATGGACTCCTAAGCCACCTTCAGAATTCCTGTCTTGGAGCTGGGAATTCTGAATTCTTTCCTTACTGTCTTGCTGACTTTGTGGTGCTTGTCAATCATATGGGGCCAAAGAGATACTGTGCTACTGCACTGCTTAATATGGTCTACTAGGAATTGCAGGTTATTCTGGAAGCACGGACCACTGAGGTCCTTTTCTCTGACTGTCAAATAGGAATAGTATGTATTCTTTCCAAGCACTATGAAATATAAGAAAGAAAATTATATTTAAATTATACAGTGTTGTTATGAATCCACATCTGAAAATATCATCACATTTTATAAAGGCAGCGTCATGCAAGTGTTTTTAATAACGAAAAAGTGGAAGATGACCTCATAGTCTTTGCTGGAATTCACTTTAACAGAATGTAGTTGAATGGGGAGGTTGCTGAACCTGCATAATATCTCCATGGGAATGTGCCTCTTTGGGGGGTGTATTGGGTGCCTGGAGTCAATGCAAGTGAAGACCAAAAAGAAATTGTAAATACTTTGTTATGAACTAGTTGTCTTTTCTTTGCTGATCTCACTGAAGGGGTGTGTGTGCTAGTATGTCTCAAAAATCTTGTATTATAAGATTTCATTATCATGTTCTCTTGACAATTGTTTTCTGAGTAATAAGGAATGATAGAAAAACATTTTGTTTACGTTATAAGGTCAGGTTATGCTTCTAAACATGTTTTTATTACCTGTTCCTGGGAGTCATTCATTGCCCTTAATGAATAGTTTTAGGCCTTTTCTTTATGTGCCAGCACAGATTTGAAAAGACATATATTATTTCTTTTTTTTCTTT
Source organism: Apaloderma vittatum (assembly GCF_000703405.1). Lineage (NCBI taxonomy): Eukaryota > Metazoa > Chordata > Aves > Trogoniformes > Trogonidae > Apaloderma > Apaloderma vittatum. The sequence continues at coordinate 28,166 of NW_009732181.1, read as the reverse complement.
ATTTTCAAATGAGATGTTTCTGGCTAGAAAGGCTTGTGTGTCTGGGGATATTAGTACAAAGCATGTGATTTCCACATCTATAACTTTGACTGACATGTGTCTTATCCAGTCAGTCTGCAGTAACCCTTTACACTTGTCACTTGCTTACTGCTACCCACAAACATTTGTCCTCTGGACTACGAAGTACTTTAAAATAAAATAAAAAAATTAAGAATTTCGAGCTTGTTTCAGTTTCCTTCCATACAGAAAAATAGGAATGCAGAATAATGTTTCTAATTCTGATCTTTGTGTCCAGCTCACATTTCTGTTCTCTGTAGCAAAGAGGAAAACTCCTTCCCTACAGATAAGGACATTGAAGAAGCACTGCTTTATGACATTACATTAGCCCTTAAAGGCTTAGTGCTGTGTCTGTGCAGAACAGAGGCAGAACCTGGTGCATCTGGGATCCATTTGGCAGTTCCCATTATCACTCATGACTCTGATTGCTCATCTTCTTGGCAACCTCACCTGGGAGGGCCAGGAATGAAAACAATTCAAAGGCAAACTTAGTTTTCAGCCCTAGAAATTCATGATGCAGTAGCAGCAGTGTTGGAGGCAGTGTAGTTAAAAACCTTTGTGGCTTCTCCCTGTGAAAAGTCTGCAAGCAGATGTCCTTATTCAGAGCCGTGTCAACTGAGAAAATTTCAGCAGTTCTAAATGTGCTAGCAAAGAAAGACCTTTAAAATCTTAGCAATGTGCCCTTGTGTGCTCTGCATGCTTTAGAAACAGTCAGTTGATGAGTCTGTTGTATTCGTATTCACTTGTACTTTCAATGTGTTTTGGCACATTGACAAACTATTAAAAACTTCTGGTTTTGTAGCTAATTATAATTCCTTCCTGGCAACATTAGAGACAACAGCATCAAACCAAAGGAGACACTTACAAAGAAATATATGCATTAAAACCCTTAAAGCACATTATTCTAGACTGGTGTGTGGGGAATAGTATGGCATCCTACAGTAAAGGCAGCATTATGAAATATTGAAATAACAGGATGCAGCAACATCCACCTGTCAGAAGGGGAAGTTATAATAGTCTTTGGTACAAGTCACATTTCATGATGACTTTAGTCTTTTCTGTCTTCTCTGAGTCAAACAGCCTGGTCTCCTTAACGGGATTAAGGTTCCCTAGTTGATGCATCAAAGTTGTGAAGGCTCTTTTTGTCTCTGGATACAGAATGGATAGCTGTTTTTCTGTGGTATTTGTCACTTCAGCTTATTGGTGTAAGGAAAGGGGATGAGAAACCAGAATTCAAGTGAAGTCATTTTCTGTTAGGGCAACTGATTGAAAATCCAGAAAATTACCTTGGGGGTTTATTGTGGATACACAGTCAATCATAATATATTGCAATGTTTGTTAATACTGCTTGCTTATTTACTTGCCCCTTGTTGGAAGAGTGTGCATCCTAAGTAATTGAGATTTCTTCTGTCAACAGCTCTCAAAGCACTCTGTATAGACTGAGAAGTATTTCTCATCCCCACGTTGCAGAGAGTGAGACTGAAACTTGCCCAGTGTCCCAGAACAAATTGGCAGCAAACCCGGGAAAATATCCCATGCACCAAATTCCTTATCTACTGGAGTTCCTCGGGGAGGCAGCCATCACAGCTAGCCCCTTCACAGTGTGGGAGGGTCTATGTGTGTATGTTGAAGAACTGAGGAGATGATGTTACAGAAGAAATTGATTAGGGAGTGTTTTGCCAGGGGAAGGGAGCTGTATTCTGAGCTGACAGCAAGTAATGAAGCAAGGATGCCAATTGACAGGTGGACCAAAGCCCTTTCAGTAGAATGGAGGAGGAAATTGGTTCCAAGCTGCAATGACTCTAATTGAGGCTGTGAAGAGATAAATGGGGGAAGTTTGCAACAGCTGGAGACTGCTCTGAAGAAAAACTTAGGCGGTTTGTTATCTTCTCAGGAGGTCTTTTAGTCACCATGGTGATGCCTCTGGCAGACATCAGCAGGGGGGGAAAAAGTGCAATGAAACCAAAACTGAAGTCGAACAAAAGCCCCCAAGCAAAAGGTTCCAGACATATGGGGGAAAAAAAGAAATAAATATTGGTGGTGATGTTCTTTGAACTGGCACATGAAAAGAACTTTTAGTACACATCTGAGCAGTGCTGACATGCCATGGTTACAGGCTCTATATAAAAATTTCAGTAGTTATAAAGCTATGTGTGTTGGCCACCAGGAACAGTAGTGTTGGACCTGGGTTTTCAGGACTCATAGGCACTTCTGCAGTGAAGGTTTCCTGTGTGTCCACTAGCCACGTGTGTATAAAGTTTGATGGTATGCTTAGGTGTTACAGCTTTGAAGTGAGAACGGTTATGTGAAGGCCAGCTTCAGAACTAGGAGGGAAAAAATAAAAAGCATGAAAAGGAGCTCATCATTACTAATTTTTTTTTGTCTGACTACTTTGGTTTTGGGGATTTGGGGGGTTTTTTTTGTTATTTTTTTTCCCGCTTCCAGTTTTGTCTCATTACTCCTAGCTGTTCCTTTGTGTTGCCACTTTGAAAGTTTATCTCCTTTCTCACTATAGGCATCTTCCAAACAAACTCTGTAGATGAGCTGTATATAGAGTATATAGCTTTTTAAAATCTCATCAGTCAGTCCTTTTAGTTCTGAATAATTTATACTGGAGCAGGAAGGAGTGGAGTTAGCCACCACTTCCGTATGATTTTCTTTTCAAATTTAAATAGGTTAAGATGTTGAATTGAAATTAATGAGGGAAAAATACGTACATCTAAGATGTCTGTGCTTCCACATTGTTGACACATACCTTCATGTTGACCAGCTTATTTGTTTGTATAGTGGTGGCAGGCAAAAGACCCCCATTGCATCAGGATCTTCTTGGGCCACTGCAGAACAAACAAATAACTAATTTGAATTGTTATATTGGAGATGCTACCATGTAATGTCGAACTGGATGCAAATGCATGTAATAAGGAACAGAAGGAAAAACAAAGACAAAGTGACAGCTTCATTAATAGGATTGTGTACCTAGAAGCAAGAAATAACATTTCAGAATGCTTGGAAGATTGTATTTTAAAATAGAAATATCTTTGTTTGGATTGTGTTGCAAAAGTCTCTAGAGAGTGTAATCAATGACCACTCTTAAGTGGTGTGCATGTGTAACTAGGAACTTCCAGGCACTCTTCTCTCTGAATGCTACTTACCCTACCTGTCATTGCATAACTCACTTCTCATGGGTCTTGTTCAAGATCTATGTCATAAGAGAAGATGTGGAGGAGAAAATACTAGGATTACTCCTCCTTTCTGCATACAAAGGTTAGCATGGAAGGAGAAATAAACATGAGTGCAAAAATGTATGATGCCAATGTTGCTGGAGAAATAAAAGCAGATTTTGCTCTTTTATTAAAGGAGACTACTACTTTAGCTTTTGCCCTTCTAATAAAAAGAATGATGCTCATAAGTTTGCAGTAAAGAAGGATGTTAAAAGGCAGAATCTTGATTATGTAGTGTTTAGTGATGGAAATCTTTACATCTGAAAGTAAGTGGAAATTCACATTTTCCCATAAAAATTGTTAAACAAGATGCTGGTATGTTGTTAAAAATGTGGGGAAGCGGAGGACTTTTGTGCATGTATGTTTACTACTGTCATGGGAGCCTGATGTGTGCTTTTGGGAATTTATGTTTATTCTTCTTCTGTGCTGATATTTTCTTGGTATGGTTTATCTTTATTCCTTCGTTTCTACAAAGTTTCTCCTAAGAGGCATGCCAGAAAATCCAATACTTTTCTACCCTCGAAAGAGTTTGACTTTTTAATGTGGCATATGGAAGACAAATGAGTGTAATGTATCTGCAAATAAGGTGTAAAATAGTGAACTGTTTTTGATAGTTAGGAATCAGTTATTCTTGGGATACCGACTCATTTCATCAGTCATCAAGAGAGCTGTTGTTTTTGGAGTCCTTGATGACTGAATGCAGAAATGTATGTAGGCCTTAGTTCTTATCATGTCCAAACTCAACATGGTTGTAGTTATGTCCAAACTCAACATGGTTGTAGTTGCTCAGTGCTGGTTTGGTTGATCTGCTAGAAGGAGACCTCAGTATAAGAGAGATATCGAGGTGTTGGAGCGAGTGCAGAAGAGGGCAACAAAGCTGGTGAAAGGCCTGGAGAACAGACGTTACGAGGAGCGATTGAGGGAGCTGGGTCTGTTCAGTTTGACGAAGAGGAGGCTGAGGGAGGATCTCATCATGCTCTACAATTACTTGAAAGGACATTGTAGAGAGGTTGGTGCTGGTCTCTTCTCACAGGTAATTAGGGACAGAACCAGGGGGAATGGTTGCAAGTTGCAACAGGGCAAGTTTAGGCTGGACATTAGGAAGAAATTCTTCACAGAAAGAGTGGTCAGACACTGGAACAGACTGCCTAGGGAGGTGGTTGGGTCACCATCCCTGGATGTGTTCAAGTGTCGTTTGGATGTGGTGTTGGGTGATATGGTTTAGTGGTGAACATGTAGTGTGGGGTTAATGGTTGGACTCGATGATCCCAAGGGTCTTTTCCAACCTGAATTGTTCTATGATTCTATGATTCTAAGACTGTTATTTTGGCATCCACTGACACACATTCTCTGTTTTCTCTGGAAGGCTTCGTTTATACATTCTGCTTGATGTGATGTAGCTGTAGATTCAGTAGTGCAAATTAACCTGCACAGAACAGCCTTAAACTTCTTCACAGCCTCTGTAGCTACTTGACCTAACTCAGAAGAGGGGACTGTACATCTTTGGCATTGTTTGGTTTCTAGGCTTTTTCCACTGAATGATCTAGCCACTATGTAAATTCTAGCAATTCTTCAACTTCCCCTTGCTTTACTATGATAGTAATTGGTTACTGATAGACCATGCCAAAATAACTGGACAGAAATGTCTATTATATCTGCTCTGGCAGTGCTATGTGAGGATAGCCTTGAAAGAGAAAGATCTATCCCAGGTACTTGTGGAATATGTCATCACAGGAAAATGGGATTATGAAGGAAGCTTCTTATATGTTCTGTAACAGGTGGAAAATTTCACTAGTAGCAACTTCAGTTTTCTGATGATTGTTCTTCCCCAGTATGTCCTAAATATAATCTGTTTTAGAGAGTATTGTATTTGAATATGAATTAAGATGCAGACCAATACTGCCTTTAAGTACTGCAATGGGCATGATTGTCTTTTATATCTAAAAGTACTTGTATTAAGTTACAGACCTGAGATGAATTGCTCTAGATTTACACATGTTGCAAGATCAGAATGACATTCCCTTTCCTGATGTTTGTGACCTTTCTATTCTATTGTGCCACTTATTGTCACTTCATCAATTCAGCATTTTATGGCTTTACAGGAGCATCAAATGAAGAGAATAAAAGCCAGAGGCTCCTGTTTAAATATAAATAACTTTGAGGATTAGCAAAAGTGACAGGGAAACTGATTGCACATAAAAAGAAATAAATTCATGTACAAATGTGTTAAGTATTTCAAAGTTTTCCCTGTATGGAAACCATCTTTCAAAATAGCCTGTGAACCTCTGAACAAGGAAAAATGAGCCCATGGAACAGCCTGTGCTTTTGAGACTGGTGAAAGAAAAATGACTTTTCCTGGAATTTGCTTTCTGCTTTAAGTATGCATTCCAATACGTTCAGTAGTTAACTGAAGGAGAGATACAGCTGTCAGAATGAGACCTTGGAAGGACTTCTCCAAAGTAACCAGAGCTTCCACAGTCTCTGTGAGTATCTTCTTACAGCATTCTTTTCTGAAAAAACAAAATTAGTTCTATAGTAATCTGCCTTTCTAGAACAAAAGAATAGAGTTATGAGTTGGATTTGGAGTAGAACGTGTAAATCTGACCTATAGCTCCAAGTATATTACAGGAGAGAGACCATTTGACTTAACTAAAAATGGGAGAAAAGATCAGATTAATCAACTGCGTGTCTAGACCTCTTCCCACCAGATGGAAAACACTTTTCTGGATCTGCAGGAAACTCAGACCTTATGGGATACAGAACATCAGTAGCACTTGGTGTGTTTTGTGAAACAAGTAGCTAATCATATAGCTCAGGAATAGGTTCTACTGTTTGATGAACGAAGTGGTTGATCTTGGAATAGGAACTTCTTTTTATGTTTTCAGGCCCTTAAATAGATGAAGTAACACTCACTTGCAGGCCCTGAGACTGAAAGTGATTTTCTCAGTTGTTACAAGGGGAGATCTATTTTTAGCAGGAATATTGAGGAAAGAATATGTGAAGGGAAGAAATTCTGTCTAGAATAGAAGAAATATTAAGATCCAAGAGCCTGCATTGCACTGTGGCACTTTGATCTTCAATAAATACAGTGAGGAGTTGTGAGATACTCATAAAGGAAGTAGGTGAGGGGGAAAAAAACGTGGTGAAAATGCTATTAATATAGGCTATTATGATTGGGGGAAAAAAGGCAGATGCTGTGTCTGCTGGAGAATTACAGATTACTCAGCCTAACACCAGTTCCTGGGAAGATTACAGAGCAAATTTGCCTAGAAGCTACTTAGAAGCACACAAAGGACAAAAGGATAACTTGGAATAGCCCATGTGAATTTACAGAGGGCTAACTATGGCTAGGCAACCTCATTGCCTTCTGCAATGAGGCAGGAAGTGTTGTTTGCCTTGACTTCTACAAAGGCTTTGATACAGTCTCCTGCAGTATCTCTACATCCCAAGTAGTGAGATATGGGCTAGGTAAGTGGATCTAGCAATGCCTCATTGGTGGGAGATTGGCTTGACAGCTGGTTCAGAGGGCTGTGCTCAGTGGCAGAAAGTTCAACAGGCAGTTTATAGCTAGTGATGCCCCTTAGGGGTCAATGCTGATGCCAGTACTGTTTAATGTCTATATTGATGACCTGAGTGGTGGAACAGAGTGTGCTCTCAGCTGGTTTGCTAATGACCAAACTGAGGGCAGCAGCTGATGGGACGACAACAGATTGGAGAAATGAGGCTATCATTTGAATCTTGTGAAGTTTGCCAGAAGTGAATGGCAAGTTGCTGCATCTGGGATGGAGAATTGCTGTGCAACAGGTCAACAGGCTATGTTCCAACTGAATGGAAGAAAGCAGCTACGTAGAAAAGGTGGACAACCATTTGAATTTGAGTCAGCAGCATGCCCTTGTGGCAAAGAGGGCCAATTTCATAGTGATCTCTCTTAACAAGAGTACAGTCAGCAGACTAAGTGAATGGATTCCTACCCTCTAGTCAGGACTTGTGAGGCCACACCTGCAGTACTGTGCCCAAGCTTGGACTTCACAGTAAGAGACAGGTATCAAGAGTGGAGCAAGTCTGGCGGAAGGCTACCAAGGTGGTAAAGGTGCTGGAAAATATCATGAGAAGAGAGTCTGAGACAGCAGGGCTTGTTCAGTCCTAAGGAGAAAGAGGGAAGAAATAATATTTTTGCCTTTAACTACCAGACTAGAAGTTTATGGAGAAGACTTTTTGGAGACCAACAGTGATAGTATGAGAAGCAATGGGCACATGATGGAATTTGGAAAATACTGGTTTAAATAGTATGATGGTAAAACACTGGAACTAGTTGCCAGCAAAGAAGCTGTTGAATGTCCTTTCTTTGGGATATTCAAAACTCAACTGGAGTAGTTCCTAAGCGCTCTGATCTTACTGGCCTTGCTTGAAGTTGGAGGAGAGGAAAACTACATGCCCTCTATGGATTCCATCCAATTATTTGATGGTTCTTTGTTTCTAGGCATTGGTTCTCTGTTTTCTATGTTCTCTGTTTTCTACAGGGCTATGAAGTTATGATTTCTGATGGCTGAGTCATCAGCATTATTCAGTGCTGCCAGTTGAACTTCAATGCAAGGTGTAGTCATTGAAAATTACTTTTTATCCTTGTTTTGCTATATTGCATTCAGAAGGATGCTTCTAAAAAACTAAACATAAATGATCAAAAGTTTGAAAAACTAGAGTTTATAAAAAAATTCATCTTTCCTTCTTTCTCACCTTCCAAAGAAGTCAGGAGATAAGTGATTATGTGCTGCTTGCATGCCTCTCTAGCTGTCACCTATAGAGCTCTGTAGGATGCAAGTGCTGCAGTTTGAGGAAGAATGAGTGACCCTTAACATAGGGCTTAAGAGGCATTCCAGGCCTTGAGATGAAAGGATGAAGAACAAATCCTCTGTATTATTGAAGCGTGTGAAAGGCATGAAAGAGCTAGAGGTAAATCAATAGCTTGCATTTACAGCACAGGAGAGGAAAGAGAGGTAGACTGGGATTTATTTTTCCAGCTTATTTGAGAGATTTTTTTTTTTTTTTTTCCACTTTACAGAGCACAGAACTACAGAACTGAGCTTTCTATAGAATTGTACGCCTTTAGCACCCTGGAAGATGTACCCAGAAGAGAACTCTTCCCTGTATTGTCTCCTGAATAAATGACTTAGTAATTAAATGCTTTATTTGGACTACATCTGACAAATCACAATAAAGTAGCAGAGACTGAAACTAAAATATTGAGGTTCAGTGCTTGCAGAGATGGAGATCAATATACATTTGAAATACGAGTGAAGGAAATCTTTATCAATTTCAATCAAAGTTTCTCAGTGGAAGTAGGTGATGAAGTTCAGGGGGTACAGCCTACCCATTTTTATCTTTCAGCCTTAATTAGTTTAGCTTCTCTCTCTAAAACTTCTTAGTGATACCCATTAAATAGTGTATGGTTCACTCACTGCTCTGGGAAGTCCCTTCTCCATGTCTAGGTATGTGTTTGAGTAGCACTTGTCACTGGTCTACCTTAGCACTGTGTGTGGTGATGTGGTGTGTTACCTTTTAATATAATGGTAGATTCATTTCAAAGGCAAGCAAGTTAAATTCCTCCTCTGGTTTGTATAGGCCCTCTTCAAGAATAGTAAGTGCCAGGGCATTTAAGATTAAATACCATATACATGTGCAAAAATGTGGTCTTAAAGCATAATTTAAAACGTGTAAGAAAAGACCTTCTCTGTGAGGATATTATCTGTAATATTTGTAGAAAATTATTGCCTCTCTGCCTGAAGTCACTTAATGTGGAAATTGTTGCCGTTGTTAAATCAATGTGATCGGCTCACAGCCCTTTCATTATGCTCACTTGTGTGACACATGCTATTGCTCCATGTAACTGAAGACCACAGATTCAGGGCCTCTCAGCTGATGTGCTTTAGTCTAGACTGCAACTGCTGGACTTGTCAGAAAACAGTAATGATGGAAAAACTTTCAAAGAGTGTCTGAATATGAAAGTCATAAGAGTTCTTGTTCACTTCTGCCAGAGGGAAGAAGTGTTGCACCATGTTTGGTGATGACATGTTCATCATAGCATTGGAAATATGTTAGTCATCAAGTACTTTTAAGGCTGTGCTGTTGTGTGTCTGTACCACCCTGCTCCTCTGGATAAGGCCCAGGTGCAACTTTGCCGCTGAATCTCGGGGCACGAGCTACTGGTGCATATAGCTGTAAGGTGGAGGCCACTCTGGTGTGGTGTAAAACCTATGATGCTGAGGCACTTTCTAATGAAATAGGACTAGGGTGGATGACTTTTTTGGCTACATCTTTTGACTTGAAAAAAGGTTAGCCAGGCATGGGAGATTAGATGACTCCCCTGAGTGATATTACATTTATAATTGAGATAGCAGAGAATGCTGGGAAAGAGCTGACATCAAAACCAAAGCAAACTGGCTAAGGGAAACAAAGTCCCAGGTCAAGGTGAGTAAGTTATTCAGAACCATTCTGCTTTTTCTCTCCCCTGCTGACTTTCTTCAGATACAGTTGTTCTTGAATGATCACAATCAGTATATCAAAATAAACGCTTTATAGAGTAAGGTAGAAGGAGTTGCTGGCAAGACTGTAAATCCTCTCTTGGAGCAAATGATAACTCAGCTCAAGAGCCCTTTTGTCCTGGGAGTGTGGGAAGGATATAAATTCTCTGAAAGTATCTGTCAGTTGGAATTGCTTTGCATTCATCATGCCAGCCCTCTGCATCATTCATGACTGTCATAAGAGACTAAAGAATTGGCACTTCATGGTGAGAATGATTAAACAACCATTACACTTGTCTTTTGCTCTGGCATGGTACCTTTCACAGATTACCTGTATAACACTCATGTATGTCCACTTCTAATGGTGGCTGTTCTGTCGTAGTGGTAAGAAGAGGAGACAATACCAAGAAAATCTGCGTATCATTTACAGAATAGTTTGTATGCTGTATGACTAGCTCAGATACTCTTTGTTTTTACACTCCTATGTGACTGTGGGGAAGGTTGATGAGACTTGGGAATGGTGAGTTTCTATAAATGCTTTTCTTCTGATCACTGGCCTTCCAGTAGCTGTCAAGGACAATGCCATGCTTGAGGTGAGGTCAAAAAGCTCAAAACTCCGAGTTTGTTTTCTTGATGGGACAAAACAGCCACATTTAGTCCAGTAGGCTAGGGAGTGTTTACAATAGCAAGCAGCATGAGAGGTATCAGAATGAAATTTAGTTCCAAGGACCTGAGATCCATACTGTAGGCATTTTACTTCTGAAATTTTACTTTGAACCAGCTTTAGTTTGGTCCTATCTACTAATTACTTGATAACAGCTGGATTACATCTTCCACATCAGTTTAATTTGAAAGGAGTCAAGCTTGTTTATTCTGATACTGCTGATAGGAACAAAAACATGGCAAGTGGTGATAGATCAGGAAGTTTATTTTGAAAGCTTGCTGCTGAAACACTTAAAGCCACCAAAAGATCTCTGAAAACCTGTTTCCTATTCCTAACTCTGCTGCTGATTTAACATGTGAGATTTGGTAAAACTCTTACCTTCTGAGGCTCTGATGAATACCTAATAGCCATTATTTCTGGCCCATTTAGTGTTCAAGCCTGAAAATTTGTGTTTAAACTCCTGCTGTATAAACTGTATTTTCAGTTTTATTAATACCTATGACTAAGGAGATGTGAAACAGGTATGTAAGGAAGAATGACGGATTACTTACATTTAGAACAAACAAAAACTTGTAGTCCACAAACTAGCTATGCAAGATGTTGATACTTTAACTTGAAGTGACTAAATGATACTGGGAGAACAGCAGTTGTGTTTGTGTATTTGGATTGCTTCTTTCTTCTTTTATTATTTTTTTCTTCCACCCCTGATAATTTATTTGTTTTAAAGGGATAAACCATAGTTTAAGGATCAAGACTAGAAAGAAAGTATTTGGAGGAGAGTTGAATGGGCTGAGATCAATAGAATCAGTTTGGCCTCCATCCATCCTGAGCTATATCTAGGCCATTTTGTTACCATTCAGATGCTGTAAACTGTAGTGAACTAACATCCCTATTCTTCGAGAGATCCCCAAATGGGCTATGAATCCTGCAATCCTGCTGTGCTTCTCATTGCTAACAGTAGTCTCTGTATTCAGCTCCTGGCATGTTGCCTTCTAGGCTTCTCCAAGGACATAATCTCTGTGTGCTCTTTTTATCAGGAAATACCAAGAAATAAGAAACTGCATCCAGATTTCAGCTCCTCTTTGGCAGCAAAATCCAACTGAGAAACACTTCTATCTACCTTTATTGAATTTAGTCACAGTTGCACCTAATAAAATCTCTTTCCAGATTATGGGTAACTTTGACACCAGTAAAAATGTCCTGTAAGGGTCACTGTAACTGAGCATAGTTTTCTGGGTTCTTCTACACAGAAAGTTTTGTATTTCAGTTCTATTATTTGTAGTTTATTTTGATATCTTCTTCTGATGCTTTGTAATCAAGGTTGTATATTTGTTGTGTGCAGTGTGGGGTCTTTCTTGGAATGTTTTCTATATTCTGTGATGTGTTTAAAAAGAAAGAAAAAAAAGAAAAAAGATCTGGAGGAATTCTACTTGTGTTTCTTTTGTAGATTGACAGCTCTCATCTGGCTACCTGAAGCTGTAGAGGCTGAATTTGACAGCACAACTGGTCTCTTTAATAAAAGAGATGACTTAAGGGCTGAGGGTGGTGGTATGTCTTCAAGTTGGCAAAGTTGGCAAGTTGGCAAAGTTGACAGTAAGAGGAGATAGATATAGATTACTGTCTTCCAGTACAAGAACTAGGCAACATATAATCTGTTTAGCAAAAACAAGTATGTAAAAAGTGATTTTTCTTCAGTCAGGCTGGAGGAGACTCAGGAAGTCTGTAGTCCAAACCCGTGCTCAGAGCATGGTCAGCTGTGAGGTCAGATCAGGTTGCTTGAGGTTTTATGTAGTCAGATTCTGAAAACCTCCAAATACAGAGGTTTGAGAATCTCATTGGGCATCCTGTTTGACTGCCTATCTGTCCTGGTGAGGAGAAATTTGGGGTTTTTTTTTCCTTCTATCAAGTCAGATACTCTGCCTTCCAACTATGCCCATTGCATCCTGTTCTCCAGCTCTGCACCCTGTGAAGAGCCTGCCTTTTCTTTTTCTCAGTAACCTTCTTGCAGGTGCTGTGAGACTGCCCTTGGGTCCCCTTGAAGTTGCGTCATCCTCTAGTCTAACAAGCCCAAGCCCTTTGGGCTTTCCTCACAAGGCGGGTGCTTCAGCCACCTGATTGTCTCTGTGGCTCTTCACTGAACTGTCTCCATTTTATCAATACGTTCATTAATTAATAATTGTTATTCTAGATGCATGATTCTTGATGCAGTCTAACAAGCACTGAGTAATGGGGACTAATCGCTTCATCTGTTAACAGGCTAGAGTCCTGTTCATACAATACAGGATGCTGTAGGCTGCCTTTGCTGATGGGCCCACAGCTGGCTGGTGTTTAGCTTGCTACATCAGCGGCACATTTGTGTGAGTCATTGCTAGAGGTTCGTAAGTCATTACTGAGAATGCAAAACTGTTAAATGTATTCATGGAGAGACTGGATAAGGACTTAGAAATAAGATCTGTTTGGGATTACTGTATGAACAAACCACATGAAGCTGAGTTAATTGCTGAAAAAGTTCATAGTCTGGGTATGTATGTTAAGGAAACATGCTTGCACTACTCTTAGTCTTCCCTGGATATCCACTTAGGATCAATGCTGAGGGCATGACAGTGGACTAGCTGGATTCTTGTCTAACCAATTATGTTGTTATAACGTAAATGAAGATATTACTGAAGTATTTTCCTAGTTGCAATCACTTATACTTAAGTTGATATGCCTATGATTGTCTTGGGTCTGTTTTAGTTGGTATCTAATTCCTAAATTCCAAGACAGTAAACATCTCCAACATGCCCCATGGCAAATTCAAATTTGGGAAGAAACTTGATCTTCCCAGCATCCTGGATTTAGGGAAATCTGTAGTTCTTAAGCTATCTTGGACCTTTCAGTAGTTCTAGGAATAGTCCCTTGCACTCCACATTTTCTTTTTCCAATCTTTTTAATGCAGTGTAACTAATAAGAAGTAGCATACTGTCTGATCCGATTGTTGGCTGATGCACACATACTGGGAGGAAAGTGACTTGTATTAATTTGCTGTCATTAAAAAGGACAAACACAGAAAGCAGACGTGATCTGAATTGCTGCTTCCGTTTTGTGTTAGTCTTGCAGATTTTCAAACTCCTCTTCCTTTTTGTATAGAAGCAGCTTCTTCATATTTTAAAGCAGAAAAGGATTTTCAGTTTCATGTCAAACAATGTCTGCTTTTTGAGATGTGAGATGAGTATGGTGTTCAGTCTGGGTCTTGGAGAGTTTGTCAAGAGAGGAGTGAGCATCCTGAAAGGAAAAAGAGCTAGTTCATGAAAAGTCCTTTTAAGCACAGAAGCTTGCACTTTTTTTGAGGATTAGACTGGAAGCTTTACGTTTTTCAGGGCTTTAAGTTCTCATCATTCTTAGGCAATTTAAAGCTCTTGATAAATAAAAGCGTGTTTCAGCAGTTACATCATAAAATGTATAGGGTCTCTCTTTGTTTTCTCCTATGAAGGATCATGTGATGGAGTGTTTGAGTGAGCCAGATGAGGATTAATTTTTCTGTAACCTGTTTCAACCTCTACACCTCCCTCTCCTTTTTTTAAAAAAAAAAATTATTGATCAAGCAGGTGTTTATATCAATGGAATTTTTAAACTCAGGATGTGGAAAATACAGCAAATGGGGCAAAGAGAAGTGCAACTGCTAGAGAGGGTGTTTAGGGAAAGTAAGACTTTTCTTTCTGTTTGATGCTCAGTTTTGACTGGACTTTAATTTCTTGATGTATGTGATGGAGTGGCAGTAATTCAAAGGTTTACCTGGGATATCCTGATATTGCAAATCGTTCAGTATATTGTAAGAACATTGGCCTATATGCTTGACTATGCTTAGTTAGTTTTTTGCCTCCTGAGCTCTGCTTCATTCTTTTATGTGAGAACTTTTTTAATTTGTGATATAAAGTCAGATAGAAATAGTAACATAAAGATTAGGATAGTAATGAAGTTGAAGACTGAGAGCAACTGAATGACATTTTGTAACTGGAGAAGGAGGAATAGCTGTCAAGACTGATGCCTTGGTAAATAGGGACAGACTTGGTAAATAGGTAAATACTTGATGACTTGGTAAATAGGGCAGACGGGATGGGGCACTGCTTAATAGTAATGCTGTGAATTTCTTTAATCCTAAAATCATTTACTAATTTTAAATTCAGTTGGCTCACTTCTCTCATGATCTCTTTTTCCTCCGTTCTTAATTTGTTTAATAATGGTAACTGGAAATGTTATCTTACATGTAACTCAAGAGGGAGGCAAAGAAGTTTTATGCAGTGTGTTTAGTAGACAACGCACATAGAAATAATTTAAAAAAAAAAACGTCACAGAGACATGGGAATGAGAAACACCTCTTAGGTCATCTCTAGACAATATAGATGTTCCAGTATGCATGGAGTTGACCCAGTTCAAGTGATTTCAAGTAATGAAGCATCAGATAAACCATCTATACTATTCAGGAGTATACTGCAAACTAGGAAAAAACTGTGCCTGTTTTTCACCACTATTGTTGTTCTTAATGCATATGGACACTGTTAAATTTCTTTGACTCTCCTCAAGTCTTTTTTTTCTCCTAAGAAATTATTTCAGAGGAAATTTGGAGCTGCACAGCCTGCATAGTCTATTTGACATGGCCAGAAGGAGTTCAGATGGAAAAATAGATGTCAGAAGCTTAATTTTTAACTCAGCTGATGATACCTGTACATTGTCAAAGGAATGTACAACTGACGTTTTGTGGTCAGTGTTGTTGGCAAAAGTTGGCAAACTTTTTGGGGAGCAATTAATAGACAGAAGCCATCTGAAAGTTCTGGTGTTGTTTTCTGTTTTGTGCAATCTGTGTTGTTTGCTTTAGTTCCCCCTTAGAGCTGATATTCAAACCATAGCTCATTTTTTCTCAAGAGTGTGTAGCAAGCATAAATAAATAAGATGTTGAATTGTCTGATTGAGTTAAGGTGTAACTAGCTGTGCCAGTGTTGTTTCCCTGACTGAGAACTGAGTGGCCAAACGTGCAGTTTACCTTAAACTGTGGAGATATGGGAGAGACCTTAATTTTGGGGGCAGTGATCAGATTAATCTGATTAGATCTCAGGCAAAACCTCCAATGTATTTTATCAGAGTTTTCTGTTAGAACAGAAGTTGGTCTTAGCAGCTCCTGCTTGTTCCTTGGCTGCGCTCCACTTGCTAGGGCAGAGTAGTGCTCTGTACACCATGTTTTTGGGAACTGGCCTGTGAATGCAAGGCTTCTTCCATTTGTGGTCATTGCGTGACCAAATGGTAATGCTTCCTGCTGCAGCAGATTTCATCTCCTTACTGCGTTTCTGCAGATGTATGCCTGACCTGGTCTTACTTTCATGCTAGTATGTTAACCTGCATTCCTTTGCTAGTGCCTTTTCTGGTGGTGGAAATGGTAAATGAACTGCTTAGTCCGAGTATGACCGGATAAGACTCAACATTACTTTTTCTTGTTTCTGTGAGTTTGTCAAAACTTCCACCTCTTCTTATTGAGACTTTTGGGGTTTTTTTTAATGTCTGCATAAACTATTAGGCCTTCATTGTTTAATTACCCCTTTCAAAGCCTACTAATTACAGGTGCTACTGAGGTTTCCTTCCTGATGGGAATTAGACTTTGCTTTGCTTATGGAACCTGTGTTTATGTACAATGTGTTACTGATTCCATCGTTTGGCAATATTACTTTTTAGAAGTAACTGAAATTTCAGTTGCTTGCCAAGAAAGAAGAGCAGAACACCACTGCCACTTTTCCTGTAGATGAAGTGATATCTTCTTGTTAGCAGAAGATTATGATTTTTAATAAAGATGGTGGGACCTTTAGACCAGCTTATGCAATACCTTGAGAGACTCATCAGAACTACCAGACTAAGCAGAAGATAGAGTATGACAATAAGGTAAGCACAAAATGGGAGATGGTGGGCAAAGTCCAAGAAAAACAAGCAATGGGTAAGGAAAATGCAGTTGGATTCTTTCACTTGTATGCTTCAAATCTTTGACTTTAAAAATTTTCTTCCATTTCTCCCTTAAGGAATGTAAAAATCAGTTTCCAGCTCTTTTTAAAAAATGTTAAGTAGTAAAACAATAGCTATAATTTAAGGATTCTGTGCAAGAGAATAAGGACATAGTAATTGAGGGAAACGCATATGCCTTGCCTTGCATGTTATTGTAGGCAGGAAGATGTTACAATTTAAGTTTGCATACCTCATGCTTTTTGGTGAATTACCACCACAATCAGGATATTTATATTTGCATTGAGTTATGAGTGACAGGGGGCTGCAGAGCACACAGTGTGGGAGAAGGCCATGAACTGCCCTGCCTGGTCACAGCCACCTCTGACATGAATGAAAACAACCCACTACATGCCAGAACTTCTGAACATGTCAGGAAAGCACAGGGTGCTGCTGCTTGGACAAGTTTAAGAAAGGGCAGTAGCTACTGAGGGCAGGAGGACACAAGAGGTGGCGCTGGGAGGGCTCATGGGAGGATGCATGAGGAGAGGAGGCATGTGAGGGAGCACCAAAAGAGAAAGAGGAGGGGGGATGCGGAAGAAGGTTCAAGGAGAGGCACATGGAAGGGGACATTGCTGGGGATGTGCTGGAGACACCCGCTTTTGAAATGAGGCACTTCATGTTGGATGAGGCATGCCTCTGAGGGGGCTGCAGCCCAGGACAGTGACAGTCCCAAAGGAACTAAGCCTTTGGGCCACCTGTGCCAGAGCAGGGACAGCTGTGAGGGGCTGGGGTCTGTGAGAGACCCACACAGGAGCAGGAAAACCCCTGAGCAGAAGCAGTTCACGGATACCCTGTGCTGGAGCACAAAAAGTAGGAATCCAAGAATGGCAGAAAGAAGCTTCTGTGCACTGACCCTGACCTCTGACACTACCTGTTGTCATACTGCAGCCCAGAGGGAGGCCAGGCTGGGAAGGGAAGGAGAGAGATGATGGACTGCGGTTGAGCTCAGGGAAGGAAAGGGACTTTCCCTGTACTCTTCTTTAATTGTTTGTTGTCTTTGTTTCCCAGTGCCTGAATAGGTAATTAAAAGTGTATGTTAATTGTTAATAAAACAAATTAAGTGAGATTACCCTAGCTGAGATTGTCATGAAGAGATGTGGGACCCTGGTCATAAATTTTGGTGTTAACTCAGGTAAATATTGTAGCTTTTAAATTGACCTGGGTTCCTCCAGATTTTCATCTTAAAGGTATTTTTAGTTGTAAAAATCTGAACTGTAGCATTTGTATTATGTTAACCTTGTACTTATATCCCAGTGCACAGCTGTGACGGTTAACTCTTCAATGTATAAATAGTGTTATAATAGCTGCCAAATGTTTTGTTTGCATGGCCACAGGAAGAGTGTGTGTGCTGTGCTGTAGCTGAGGCAAAAACGGGCTGTTGTTGCCTTAATAGATGCAAATAGAGAATTTGCAATAGAATATTTAATGTGGGAAGATTCACAGGATCCCTAAGGCACAAAAGAAGTTCTATCTTGTGCAGATGTGACAGACTTGTTTCTGCTGCTTTACAGGATTAGTTTCAGGCAGGATTTAGCTGCTGCAGTTGCACTACGTAGATTGAAGTGTACTCTTCCTTTAGGTTTTTGAAGTCTTTGGGCGATGATGAGGAAGCAGTGATAACTAATTTAAAATTTTGGGTGGTGATGCCAAGTTCAGCTAAAAGGTTCTTAGCACAACTCACTAGGAGGCTTTATTTTCTGTGACTTACAACATTGCTTATAACTTTTCTGTTAGAAATCTTCCATAAGGAGTGTTTGCCTCCAACTATTTTGTTTAGACTGAAACTGAATAATCTAACAGCTCTGTCCATGAATATGGCTAGCAAATACATAATTTGCCTAAGTTAGATATGCAGACTTTAAATAATGTCATGTGTGTTGCAATGTGTCTATCTCTGATACTTATATCTCTCAACCAAAGTTTTATAAGTTGTAGTTAAAAGTTATGCAATTTCTGTGAGGTCAACTGTCACTGTTAAACTATATGCTTATGAGTTTATAAGCTTTGTGTATGCTTAAAATCTGTAATGGCATCCTAGCAGCGTAACTCTGTACAGGGTCCATCACTGTATTTTTCTTCCCAATGTCGACCAAATTCTGTATGCAGCACGTAGAGTAGCTGAACATACTCTGTTCCCATTTCTTCTCACAGGTCAGTACAGTGCATCTAACACAGGGCACAGTGAGAAGTTGGATTTCTTGCAGCTGATGGGGGAAATAATTTTGTTCACTTACATCTCTGATTTTTTTCTTCTTCTTTTTTTTTTTCCTGCACTATCATTGTGCAATATTCTGCACTATTATTGTGGAATAAAGAGGTCTGTAACAAACTTTAGATACAGTGAGAAAATCTCAAGCTGGACAGACTTCCATTTCATCAGTTTGGGTTGTGTTTGTTTGTGTTTGGGTTTTTTTTAAACCAAGTTCTTCACTTCATTGGTCTACAACTTTCTGCAACACCACAAAGAAAGGATAGTTATCAATTTCCGGATTGAAAGGAACCACTGGAGGTAAAGGGTCTAACCAGCTCAATCACGTCCGCTTAAAGCAAGGCCAAACGGATAGATTTATTCAGGACTTGTCAAGTTCTGATGAAGTTGAAATCTGCTTATCTGAAGTCTAGGGTTGAAATTCTGCTGTTTGTCTTGTTGAATTCTCTTGGAGTTTCAAACTCTGCAAAGTCATGGTTGCTGCAGTCAAATAGAAGCCTATAGGTCAGTTGTGCTTGTGTTACATTAGGGGGGGATTTTGTTGCTTGGTTATGCTTGCTTTTGTTTTGATGTGATCACAGTGTGATACTAACTCTTGTTACTTTTCCTCTTCTGCTTGTTCTCCATGTTTGCACCTTGGATTTTCAGACTGGAGTGACAATTTTCTTTGTAATTTGGGAGGAAAAAGTGATACTGGCACAATGTTAATATTCTATCTCTTTCCAAACAAGGCAATGAGTATCTTGTTTACACTCTAAGGTGAGGAAGGAAAGGGACATTGCTGTACCCAGCAAGTTGTGTGTTCAGCTGCACACAGGTAAAGCAAGAGACCCATCTGTTGTTATGCAGATAATTCTGACTTGGGCAATAAGGAAGGAGCTGCTGGTCTGATTGTTGCATCTGAATGATCTTTGTGCACAAACTCAAAGTACTGAATATCTTCAAGTTAGGCCTAGAAGCAAAACCTATGTTCTCGGGGAGGAGAAAATGAGTTTTGTTAAGTAGTTAAGTCCCATGACAGGCCTATGAAGACATTATTGGTTCTAATTGGCGCTCATAGGAGCACTGACATGCTCTATCTGTGGCCAAATGGCTCTTAGAGAGGCAAAGAAATTATCTGTATTCATAAATAGTGAAGAACTCTCTTCCAAGCTTGTATTTGCTACTGAAGAGCCTGATAACCGTTAGAAAGAAATGGAGAAGAACTTTCAAGTCAAGTGAGAATAATTTTGGAAAGTGGGTTTTAAGCCATGAAACCATCAGTGATGAATAAACTCATCTTGTTTTGCTTAACACATTACTGTGCCTAAAACGAGTAGTAGTTTATAGTGCCTGTTGATATACTATACATTGGGGGAAGACATAGATAATTCATCAGCCGGACTTCTCCATCTATATCTCTAGCCGAGAGCTTACAGATACTTTCAGGGATGTGCTTAAACAGGCAAACAAAACCTCTTTCTATATATTTTGCAATAGTCATGTACCCTCTGTCTTGAGTTCAAAGCTGAATGAGGAGATAGGCTTCAGTCTGTAAAATTAATCTTTTTGAAACTAAAATGATATATATGAACAGTTCCAGAATGCCAATGTCGTCTTCTGTTAATTCAGAATTATGCATGAAATTTCATATCTAACCCTGTTCTTCCATTTTTTTGAATTTACTGGGGATGTATATTGGTGGGTATGCACAGACCTGGAAGGAAGGGAACATGGATTCATTTTCTCTCTGTCATTGAGTCACCTGTTCACAAATAATCTCCTTTTTTGTGTGCCTGAGGGTTTTTATGTCTGTTTGGGTAATGTGTGCTGAGAAGTCTAGAGGAAGCCTCTTAAGTGAGGGTGAAGTATATCAATTATTTCTACTAATGTGTAGTGTATTTGGAATTCAAGTCACAAAGAGTGTTAGTGGAGCTGCAACTTTGTAGGCAAGTATAAAAAGTTATGCATCTATGATCCCACCTCTTTCTGTATATAACTAGTTTTACTCTCTTCAGGGTTCCTTGATACATGTTGCTGGTTGGTGTGTGGTGAAGAAAAAACATGATCAGTTGTAGTTTCACTCAGATTGGAAAATGTGCCCAGTAATTGCCTGTACTTTCTACAGATATTTCATCCCAGATGCAGTAATAGGAGCTGGTTATTTCTGCTTACCGTTCTGTAACTTGCGACCTGTTGTAATAGTGCTCAGAAAATGAGGTGCAGTAAGTGGCTGAAGCATTGAGTAGTGTTGTTCCTGGCCTGCCTGTAGATTTGGGTCTAGGCCAGCAATTTTAGTCATATTTTCCAAGATGCTTAGGGACTGATTTCATAACTGCTGAGTTAAAAAATCCTGCTTCTTACTAAGAGTGTTGAGTGCAAGTCAGAATGTGAACTCCAACTGCTTTTGCTTCCTTCAGCTTCCTCATCTGTGAAAATAATTCCTCACTTGCATGTCTGTCTTGCTCAGCTCAGAAAGTCCTCATAAATGCGGGAGGATAGTGTTCAGCCTTGGAAAGGTTTGGTGCTGTCCTTAAAAAAGAAGTCAAGGAACAAATTCCCAAGCTCACGGTGAAGGCAAATGGTGCTGTCAAAATGTGGATGTTCAAAAGTCTTAGGAAGCGTTGAGAAAAAGATAGTCTTCTGCTCTGTGTGAATAGAAGACAAGTCTAGCCTCAAGGAGAGCTGCCAAATATTTCCTTTGAATACCCATAGAAGACTGAAGCTTCTGAAACAGGCGTGGCTTGTTGTTTTGTTTTTTTCCCCTAAATAGCAGTGTACCATCTAACGTTATCTGTGATATTATCACTAATGAAATCATTAATTCTGGATAAGCTCTTTATCTTAAATACTGCTTGTCATTAGGAACTAATAAAATGTTCTTCATCAGGTTGTACATGGAAGAGTGATTTAGACCTTAAGAGGAAGCTTGCTTGCTTGTTTGTAGTTCCCCTGCTGTGATGTCTGTAGGAAGATGAGGATGTTGTGAATAACATAGATGTGCATTTAGATTACTCTCTGTAAGTGTTTGTGAGCCTTGAGTCTATGCTCAGCTGAAGGGTGAGCTTTCCATGAGGAGATTATATTGTTTTTTACCAAGCCTAATGGTGCAAGTCTAATGGTGAAGAAACATATATTTTTGTCTGATAAAAAGTCATTTCACCTTCATATCTCCTTCCATCAGAAAAAGCGTTTGGCATTCCAGAGCCATTGCTCCACAAAGGGAAACTTGCAATTCTTTTGTAGGGAAGTATACTTGTGAGAAGTTGGAGAGAGCAGTGTAAACCACTATTTCATTTGTATCTTATATTTCCAATACTGAGAATGGCTCACCATGTCATTTGTCAATATATAGAAGGATTTTAGTATATGTTGATATCTTCTGTTACCTGATTGAGTCTGGAAACTTATATTTTCATTACCTTCTCAGTTTTCCCAGAGCCTCCTCTGTGTGCTATTAGTAGCTTGGCCAGCAGGAGGTATTAATTTCGCCTCTAACAAAAGGATATGATTACTTATATTCTTCCTCTCTAAAGTCATAGCATTATTACAAGAGTTGGCAAGTAAATAAATGAAATGGGTAATTAATAGTTTTTTCTTTGATTTTGTGTTTTGTAGCTGGTGCCACATATATATTTGGGAAGAGTGGAGGACTCATCCTGTACACCTGGCCAGCTAATGACAGACCAAGCACGAGGACAGACCGTCTTGCTGTGGGCTTCAGCACAACAGTGAAGGATGGCATTCTCGTTCGGATTGACAGTGCCCCTGGGCTTGGTGATTTTCTGCAGCTGCACATAGTGAGTATAGATTGGCCCCTGTCTATACCAGACTGGATTTCTGTTAACTGAATATGCCTTTGAAGAAAACTGTTACTCTAAAAAAGCATGTGTCATTCTATGTGCTTTCTGTACCTTCAGCATTCATCAAATTAACCTGCCTTAGGTAGCTCTTTAGGGATTTTTAGAACTGCTGAATGGAATGCACAGGAAACCAAGTGGAGAGAGCAGTGGTCAAACAAACAAAAAAGCCTTATGAGATTCAATAGCTGTAGGATTTATTAAAAAATTGTAGAAATATTTGCAACAGTGTTATCTACTGTGGCATATGCACCGTCCTGGATACAGCTGAATTTATGATGAAGAGTATTACAAATCTCAGAAGGCAAAGAATGATATGGAGCGATAGGGGTCTTTTTCCTCACTGAAGCAGTTAAATGAGAACTGAACAGATTCTGAAGCTGATATAACTGATACTTGCTTTAATGGGATAGTTCAAAAGAATAAGAATTTGATGTTGTTAGCACAACGTGGCTTTGCAAGAAGGAATTAGACTTTTTTGTGAGAGCAAATATTGGGAAACTTGAGTGAGGGTGGCTTTAGGGAGAGTCAAATTATTTGAAAATATGAGAGTACTAGAACTGGAAACTTTTGGAGTTTGTTATTTTATGTGATGCTTTGGGAGGAAAAGAGGTTGGTTGCTTTCTTTTCCTTTGCAGACAAAGTAGATGAGAAGTTTACTAGACATAGAAGCTGGTCATGTTGCTCGATGCTCAGATTGTTTCTAAGGTTTTATGCGTTAATTCGTAGTGAAAGAGGAATGGGCCATTTGCAGGTTTTGAATGAGCTGGGGAGCTGTTGACATTTCACAGAAACTTGAAAATATAAGTGAACAGGAAGAATGCCAGGAGCCAAAAGAAACCTAATGTGAATGACTGAGAGTCTTAATCTGCTACTGGAGTTTGCCGTATTCAGAATCATGTTGAAACACTGGGTATGTTGCAGGATGGTTCTGAAACAAGGATAAGGGCTAGTACTTGTTGCCAGCATTTTAAGAGATTTTTATTCTGATTTTTGTTGTAAAATTGCTATTTGTTTGAATGGGTTATAATACAGCCTTGAGCCATTAGACTCTGACCAATTCTGGTTTCTTTCTTTTTATGATATATCCAAATATTTAGTTTGTGGTTTGTACTGGAATAGAAGTGAGATCAAAACTGGCTGCTTTTTTTTTTCTTTTTTGTTTAAGAAAAGCACTTTTTCTTCCTTTCTTAAAAACAAAACAAAAAACCCCTTAAGATTTTAAAAGCGAATAATGCTAAACCTGATGGGTTGGTATTCCATAAGTCACGTTAAGCAGAAGTGGTTGGATATGTGGCTGGAGCAAGAGAATGTATATTCTTTAGACGTTATAGTACAACATGTGTAAAATGCTGTAAGTTAACTGGAGAACAGTATGCCTGGTATGTGAGGAGAGGCGCAGAGTTATCTATTTGTTCAGTCTTGAAAAAAAAAATCAAGGATCTTATTTAAATTTCTTGGCTGCCTAATGGGATGTTACGCAGAAAATGGAAATTAGAATCTTCTTTGTGGTGGTCAGTGGAAGTAAGAGAGGAAATGGACACAAGTGCCAAAAAAGGAAATTTTAATCCTGCGTTAAGATAAGAACTTGCCCAATGACTCCCTTCAGCATTAATGATCAAGGCACATAATTTACCTCTATATCTTGGTCTTGAACATTACCAACCCTAACCTTAAAATAAGTCCACCTGAACTTTTTAATCTGTAGGACTTTTTGTGTTTGGTTGTTTGGGTTTTTTTTTAAATATCATAAACAATTTTGCTGGATAGATTGAAAGAAGCAAACAAAGTGAACCTGAGGTAAGCATCAATTTAAAAAAAAATAAAATAGTTCCTGCCTTTCCCTTTCCAGTCACTATTAGAAATGGCATGATGCTAGTTTCAGATTATTTTTAATATCCAAATCAAAGCTATTAATTGTGGTTGATATTAATGCTTAAAGATCTGTTGACTGCTTCTTCTGTAGTTTGGCCAATTTTGTCCCTGAAGATGTTCACTAGCACCAAATAGAGAGGAAGTTCAGCTTCATTTTGTCTTGGTTTTTTTGTGGTCAGGATGGGTCAGGACAATTTGACAGTCATTCATGAGGAGCAGAGGCATGTTGCTGTGCTCCCCTGGGTATGATATTGCCATTCGTCGTATATCACTGACTCTACCTAAATCTTTGAATAAAGAACATAGTCTGAGACTTGTGCTGCTATACACAATAGAAAAGTTGAAGAGGGACTTGTAGGGTGTTACTGGCTTCTTGAAGACTGTGTTTTCTCTGGTTTATGGTTCAAAGTGACAGAAGTGAGCTTACATCAGGATTATTCTGGAAAAAGTTGAAACATGAAATGAAAAGTGCATTTTGAAATGATGCTTAAAATTCAAGATCATATAGGACCTCTTAGCAAAATGTACGCAAGATTTCCGGGAGACTAAGACCTTTTGTAGGTGACTGAAAACTACCATGTGCCTTGTGCTCTCAATTCAAAGACTGTGTCTGTCTTCCCTTCCTCAAAACCTTGTCCTTCTATTAGGCCTTTTTCAGGTGTCAAAAGAAACAAGGCAGTGTCGATCAAATTGTAATGGAAATATGAGAGAAACAAATTTGTAGATCAGAGCTATGAAAGCAGATTGAATTAACAGCAAAGTTTTAAACCCACAAATATTTAAACTGTAAAGCAAATTGTAGGAGAAAGAGAAAATAGATATTAAAACAGGGAAGACTAATGTTAATGTAATATACACAAAATAAATTGAGCAGTTTGACTTTTTCGGGAGCAATTATGTTTAATAATAATAGTAGTGAAAGTGACTGGAATTTTTCTGAATCGGTATTGGGGAGGCCTCCTCTTCTGGGGCCTTTCTGGATATTCCAGTCATAGAATTTATTGTGAATGCTATTTACAGAATTCTCACATCATCACACTTCTCTGGGGATTCTGTTGGTAATAACAGGTTACAAAAGCCACACGGTGATCATCATTTTCTAATGTGCATCACTAAACTATAATTTAATCCAAACGTCATAGTATAGACTATGGTTTATCAAGATCCATTTTAAAGACTGTAAAAGTGACTCATACTCTGCCAAAGAGACTTTTTAAGAGTTTACCTACTTTTTGAATATCATGTGTGTGCTGGAATGTTCGTTATAAACTCCTTCCCTCTGTAAAATTAAAGTAAAAAAAAAAAAAAGATACCCTATTAAAAGGTCACCTATATGAGTGTTTAATTTGTGTTTTTCTGTTTGGATTCATTTTTTCATTATGAGTCTTTTAGTTATTGTGGAAATTTATTGACTCAGGCATCTACTTTATATAACAAAAATTACATCCTCTGATACTGTTTTCTCTCCTGATTTACAGTGAAATATAAATTGGCAGCCCCGCAAAAATGGATGACGTACCATCCAGATCAATGTCCTATATGAAGCATGAGGTGTTAGCATGAACAGACTGTAGCACATGGAATGAGTGTTGTTATAGCATCAAATCCCTCCTTATGAGATTTTTTTTTTTTTCCCTTGACAATTCATTCAAAGCACCGAGTCCAAAACTACCAGAAAATTACCTTCCACAATGGGTACGGGAGACTACATGTATGAGATGTAGTTGAATATTTCTTTGTTTGTTCACCTTATGCTACCATATCTTTTGCAATTTACAACATACTAAAATCTTTGTAGAATCATTCATTCTTGTCAGGACTATTGAGAGAAAATCACCTACCAACATGCCCTGCTGGTTTATTCTCCAGTCTCTCATTTTGATGTGTATTGTAAACTGTCTTCTCATCTCTGGCTGTTCAGAATGCTGATGTTAGACTGGTCCAGCTTCTGAATTGCTTGTAAAAATTCAACTCTAGGTTTAGGCAAAAATGTTATTGATTTAAGTAGACCCAAGCTGATGGGGATCCCTCGATTAGCACCAGGCTGCAAATGAAAGCTACAGGATTTGATGTAGAACATTCTGATTCTTAAGCAATAAGTATAAGAAAAAGTCTTCCCTGAGTTAGAGATGGCATTGCTAAATGGGAACGAGCATAAATGGAAGAAAATCTGTACATCTGGCCAAATTTTTCAGTTATACTGTGACTGGCCAAAGTCTGTGTTTGAGTATTATGGTTGTAGAGACAATTTCGACTTTGATGTACAAAGTCTCCTGGAGACTCCCTCCAAAACTGCACTGCTTATCATTTGAGCAGATATAGGAGAAGCAGGAGAAATGGAATCAGGAGAAGGAAAACCACAGAGCATGTATGATGAACTGAGTATCTTAAGCTCTAGACTGAAATAATGAATGAAGGCAAAATAAGTAGCAGTTTGTGTTTTGCTTTTCTATAACCAAAATCACCTAGATTAGGCCAAACTGAGTGGACATTAAAAGGATTACGTTACTATACCCAAGAAAGTAGAAATAAGAGGGTTTCTGTTAAGACTGGCCTGCCTCATTTTGTAGGCAGTATATCAACAAGGACTATGAAGAATGAAAAAATTGGATAATGCTTCTGTCTCTTGTGGTTTTTTTTTTTGTTTTGGTATTTATTTTTAGGGTTTTTAGCAGCCTTTACTGTCTTTATGGTTACAGTTTTCTCTTTAAATGTGTGCTTCACCATGTTATACCTCCTTTTTTTAGTCTTGTGTAGAACATTTATTTTCTTTGAATTTCATTTTTGTGAATACAATAATTCGAATCCACCACACCTCGATCTTATTTGCATTGATGTGTATTCAGAATAGTGCTGGAATTCTTGCATTTCCAGGCTTTAAACCAGAACAGAGTAAGTCCTTGAGTTTGATACAGCTGTTGGAGTATATCAGAAGTGTTTAAGCATCAGTGTCCTATAAGCAATTATCAGTTCTAACGTGTTTAATGCTTGTTATGTCTCATTTCATTCAAGAAATGGTAAAGAACTGTGTGCACTTCTTCTAATTACATTTATACAAACTATGAGCCCCTGCAGATGGATATGGAATATATATTCAGTGAAAGATGTTTTATACTGAAGCACGCCAATGGATTACTAAGAGGTGAAGTGGAGCAGAGGCTTATTTGTTTAAGCAAGAAATTGTTTACTGACTGTCTGCATATAGGAAACAACATCTTGTGTAACACATTTAGCTGAGGAAGTGAGCAACTAATGAAGGAGAGTGGCTGTATTGCCTACTAGTAAGGGAAGGGAATTAGGATGAGCTTTCAAGCAATTGTCTTGATGTTGAGCAATTGTCAACAATGATATTGTCTGCATTCTTAGAAGGTCTAAAAGAACAGCCTGTCTAACAACATTTTCCACCAAATCAAAGTCTAGCAACCTACCTGAGGGAGAGTACTCTGCATATCACCTGTAATTGTTAGCATACAAAAGCTATCCAAATGCAACTTTCTGATAGGGATAGGTTCTCTGGCAGAGACTTTTGGATATGCTGTCTTTAATAGGTGTAACCTGAGGATTAACATACGTGTGAAAACTTGAAACCATGACTGCTAACCTTCCAGCAAGGTGGCAAATGAGCTGAATGGAGAGTAGAAGAGCTGTTTTGATT
Source organism: Apaloderma vittatum (assembly GCF_000703405.1). Classification (NCBI taxonomy): domain Eukaryota; kingdom Metazoa; phylum Chordata; class Aves; order Trogoniformes; family Trogonidae; genus Apaloderma; species Apaloderma vittatum. Next base: position 104 of record NW_009732181.1, on the reverse strand, counting down.
TAATGTTTATGTACAGAGATTCAGCAGTCTCATGCCTCTTTTGTAAACATTCATAGCTGTGGTTTGCTAATTCTTTGTCACGTCCCACTCAAGAGAGAGGGACA
>NW_009732180.1:0-5113 GCF_000703405.1 Apaloderma vittatum | reverse complement strand
TCTCTCTGAAGAGCTTCTCTACCTTCCAGCAAATCAACACTTCCTCCCAGTTTGGTGTCATCTGCAAACTTACTAAGGGTGCACTCCATCCCCTGGTCCAAATCATTAATAAGGATGTTAAACAGCAGTGGTCCCAGCACTGGGGAATACCACGCGTGATCAGCCGCCAGCTGGATTTCACTCCATTAACCACAACTCTTTGGACCCAGCCATCCAACCAGTTCCTAATCCAGGCAAGTAAATGCCCATCCAGGCCATGGGCAGCCAGCTTTTCTAGGATAATGCTGTGGAAACTGTCAAAAGCCTTGCTAAAATCAAGGTAGACAACATCCACAGCCTTTCCCTCATCTAGTAAGCAGATCACCCTGTCACAGAGGGAGACTAGATTAGTCAGACAGGACCTGCCCTTCATGAACCCGTCCTGACTGGGCCTGATCACCTGACTGTCCTGCATGTGCCTCATAACACAGCTCAAGGTGATCTGCTCCATCAGCTTTCCCGAGACCAAAGTTAAACTGACAGGCCTGTAATTCCCTGAATCGTCCTTCCATCCCTTCTTATGTACAGGGGTAACATCAGCTGACTTACTGATGGGACCTCTCCAGTCAGCCAGGACTGGTGATAAATGATGGAGAGTGGCTTGATGATCACTGCTGTCAGCTCCTTCAACACTCTTGGGTACATCCCATCTGGCCCCATAGACTTGTGTACATCTAAATGGTTCAGTAGGTCACTGACAATTTCCTGTTGGACTGGGGGGTCTTCCTGCTCCTAGTCCCAGTCTCCTAGCTTAGAGAGTTAGATTCCCTCTAAAAAACTGTCCCTGTTAATAAAGACTGAGGCAAGGAAGTCATTAAGCACTTCAGACTTTTCCTCATCTGATGTCACTATTCACCCTCCTCCATCTGACAGGGGATGAAGGGTCTCCTTGATCTTTCTTTTGTTGTTAATATATTTATAGAAATTAAACTATTCTATATATAAATTATTATTTATGCAGAGATTTAATTAGTTACTTGATTTATTGAATGTTATTTTGTACTTTTGATTTAAAAAGAAAATATAAAAGAGTCTAATGCCTCTCTGAAGCATCTTCTTAATTCTTCTACATTCAATCCTGTACTGTTTACTGTCAGGTTAATAAGTTTTCAGTAGTTTAAATTAATGAGCTCAATATTTTCTGAACCATCTAAAGATATTTCTGGCATTTCTAGCTATACATGCTCTTACATCTGTTAAATGTTAAGGTTTTTGTGGTTTAGATTTAAAAAGCATTAACAATAAATATACTAACCTGTAACATTTATTTTTTGTTTCCTCCATAAAATAGTTGAACTGAATTTCTCTAGCATCATTCTATCTACTGTCCTGAGATAAGCATAGATATCTCAGTTAAAGCATTATCAGATAATAATGCTGACACCTTAAACATGCCTCTCTCACAGACCTGGTTTGTTTGGAGACATTTATGCTCTTAGAAACCTTATCGTGAATGAACAGCTAGCCTTTTGGATGATGAAACTCCTGTTAGCAAGGATTTAGTAAGACTGTGGGATGCAGACTCTATTTTGTAACAAAAACACTTGGTTAATCTGCTTTAACCACTGCTGAGCATTCCATCACCACAAAAAATTTCCATTTCGGTGGTAGTCTCTAGATGCATGTTGAGGTTAAATAGTGATGGAAGGATGCTAAATGAAGGCTTATCAGGTTACCATACATCAGAACTGTGATAAAGATCCCTCAGGAAAGTATCAAATGGAACAAGGATCTATTCAGAAATGTTTGACGGAAGACACACCATTACAGTGGGACCTGTCTAATTGACAGCACGGCTTAGGGGTGGAATTCCTGCTACGCAGAACCTGGTGACTCAGTCTGTGCTGAGTTCAAGCTATTTCAGGGTCAGTTTTTCTGAGTTAATCAAACCTAGGTATTTGTATATGCAAGCAGGAAATCTTGCAACAACTAACTTCCATATCTTTTTTTTTTGGGTATTAGTCTCCATCAGAAGGTAATGTGAAGTTTGTAAACGACAAAGTGTAAGGTACTCTGGACTGAGTCCAGAGGAGGAGCACAAAGTTGATCAGAGGAGTGGAGCACCTATGAGGACAGGCTGAGAGAGTTGGGATTGTTCAGCCTGGAGAAGAGAAGGCTCCAGGGAGACTCTATAGTGGCCTTCCAATATGTGAAGAGAGGCTAGGAAAGCTAGGGAGGGACTGTTTACAAGGACGTGTAGCGATAGGAACAATGGTTGTAAACTGTAACAGGATAGATTTATATTAGGCATTAGAAAGACGTTGTTCACGATGAGGGTGGTGAGACCCTGGAAGAGGTTGCCCAGAGAAGTTATGGAAGCCTCCTTTATGGAGATTTTTAAGGCCAGGCTGGATGGTGCTTTGAACAACCTGGTCTAGTCAGAGGTGTCTGCCCATGGCAGGGGTGTTGAAACTAGATGATCTTCAATGTCATTTCCAACTCAAACCATTTTATGATTCCATGATTCTGTGATTCTATGATTCTATGATCTCTGAACCTCATTAATGTTTTTGTCTGAAATTTATTTACACTAATCTGACTTACCATCACCTAGTTTTGAGGCAGGACTTCAGCTCTCTCACAGGTTCTCAACACCACCTCACGTTCAAAGTGATTCATGGAAGGAGAAGACCCAGATGGTTGTACACAGGCTAGAGCCATCTAATTGAATGAGATTTGGTGGTTTTTGTTTAGCTATCCCACTTCTGATTTGGTATGCCCTTACAGAGCTCTGTTGCCACTAACCAGGACCGTGGGTTTATCAGTTGACAGAGAAGTAACTGGAGCAAATTTTAAAGAAAGTTATATCATTCACTCTTGCTTAAACAACTTAAATAAAAGAAGGTTAAATAATTTGGAGAATGTCTCATTTCTGCTCTTAAAAGTTCTGAAAATTCTCACTGGAATGGGAAGAGACGCCACAGCTCAGATTCTATTCCAGGGATATGGAAACTATATAATTTACAGAGAAGACATAGTCTCGTAACTCATCCTATAATAATTTTGATGTAAGAAAACAGCTTTTTGAGAATTGCACACAGCAAGAAAAAAATGGGTGGAAATAAATAAATGCTGGAATAAAAGATTAAGATTTTGAGATGTTCAGCTACCAAAAAAAAAAAAAAAAAAAAAAAGCTGGACCACTGGTTATTTCTCTGACTTGGTTTTGGATATCCTGACTTCTTATATGACCTTGTGACCTTTCTCAAAGTATAAATATCAGATGTTTTACACATCTAAATAAGTGAAGATTTTGAATCAAATCAGTATAGAATATTGCTTCTTTTCCTTCCAGGCATGTGTTTATTATTTGCAGTAAAAATCCTATGGAGAGTTCAGTACAGCCTGTAACATGCTAGTGACCCTCTGGAAAACATTTATGAACAGCAAAATCTATTCCATTTAATCAGGTAGTTAACATTAAATCAAGACCTTATTTGCCTCAGAGAATGCAAACTTACAGGTGAGGAAGATTAAGTGAATGAAAGCACAAGTCACAAAAACTAGTGAGACTTTTTACACAAGGGAAGAAAAGTGCAGTTTCTGGAAAAAGAGTTCTGCTTAAGCAATGGTGCTAGGTCAAGAGGTAAATAAGACTTAGTAAGAGGAAAAGAGGTCTTTCTTAAAAGAAGTAAGTATATCATTGGCACAGGAGTATTTTAATTGAGTAGTTGAAAATGTGCAGATAACAGGAATGATAAGGCCGTGTTGTAATGCAACGCATTCTAGACTGGAGTCCTTCTGCACATATCCAGTTACCCAGTAAACTACAAATTGCAAATCAGATGTTAGGAAAGCTGAGATGAGGATTTCTGAACTAAGATAGAGAGCTTTTTAAAAATTTCACATGTGAAAAAGACTGTAAAGATGAGAAGTATACATTTGCTATTGCACAATTATAACTGTATAAATAATTTGGCCCAGTGTTTCTGTTTAGAATCTTCCTACCATTGCATCATTTAAGATATGATGCAAACCAGATACAGCTATGAAACAAGCCTGGTTGTTGACATTTTTTACCATAGAAGGGAGAAAAGGTTGCAAACACCAACCATTTTGTGGGCTTTCTTGAATAGTTTCTGCATTGTAACTTCTTTAAAGTCATGTCAGATTTCACATACTACTTTTTGCTTTACAGGAACTCTTTAAGACTTCATAAGAATTCCTTAGATGTACCTTGAATTAGAATACTAGTGGGAAATTTCTTTTTTTGCATTACACATTCTGTGTTTGTTCAATCAGGTTTTAATGTTGCTATTAGTACTTTAATTGCATTGAAAGGTAAGAAATATACAGTCCATTAGTTATCATAGTTAATTCCATTTTCTTTTTATCTAGTTTGATAAAAGTGTGAAACGGGATAGTGTTTTATGTTCAATTGAAAAGATTTTTTTTCTATTTGAAAAGTGGAGTAAATTGTTCGCATTTTTGATCAGGTGGTGGAATTGGTTTGACTCCACTCCAAATTCTGAGTTAGTTAATTTGAGTTTTCAATTTGAGACAGGTTTTATTGTTTGCCTTTAATCAGAAAAAAAAAAAAAGAAATATATGCATGTTACAAAAGAATAGCAACTTGAAAGCTCAAAATTTATGTTCAGATTTTGCTCCAGACAATCTTCATTACTCACTTATGTGTATAGTCAATCAAAGTGAAATAGACTGGAAAGGTAAAATTCTAAATTATTGCACACACTTATATGTGTGTTAATGTGTAACTCTTCTTTTGTTTAACTGGTTTTAGTTTTTTTCTCGAAATATTAAATTAGCTAATGTTTTCTGATGGTAGAAAAAGAAGAGAATGTAATATGAATCAAAAAAAAGATTTTATATTAAGAAGCAAGAGTTTAAGAAATTCTGTGCAAACACTGGAGTTTACAGATGGGTATTTCTAATTATTTTAGTTATTTAATTCTTTATTTTAAGAGCTAGGTATTTTACTGACCATCATCCTAAATTGTTTCAATTGACATCAATATCTGTCATGTACAAAGAAGAAGTAATAGGAAGACAATTTAGTATTATTTTATGACATGTTAAAAGAATGTTTCAATATCTGTCTATCAGAGTCCCAGGA
>NW_009732179.1:81418-82168 GCF_000703405.1 Apaloderma vittatum | reverse complement strand
CAGCAAACTTGCTGACAACGCTTTCTAATCCTTCATCCAGATCATCAGGGACCCCACTAGACACAGGCTGCCAACTGGACTCTACCCCATTGACCACAACTCTCTGACTTCTTCCTTTCAACCAGTTAGCGACCCACCTCACCACTTGGTCATCCAGACCACACTGCCTCAGTTTACCTATGAGGATGCTGTGGGAGATGGCGTCAAATGCCTTGCTCAAATCCAGATAGACCACATCCACTGCATGGCCACCATCCATCCACCTGGTTATGTCTTCATAAAAGGCTCTCAGGTTGGTCAAACATGACGTCCCCCTAGCAAAGCCATGCTGACTGCTCCTAATAACCTTGTTATCCTTGATATGCCTAGAGACAGTGCCAAGGATAAGATGTTCCATCACCTTTCCAGGGATGGAGGTGAGGCTGACCGGTCTGTAATTACCCGGGTCATCCTTCCTGCCCTTCTTACAGACTGGAGTGACATTTGCTTTCCTCCAGTCTTCAAAGTACCTCACTTGTCCATGACTTACCAAAGATGATGGAGAGTGGCCTAGCTATGACACCTCCCAGCTCCCTCAGCACCCGCGGGGGCATCCCATCAGGGCCCATGGATTTATGGATATTCAAATGCTCCAACTGATCCCTAACACAGTCCTCCTCAACCTGGGCAAACTCCTCTTTAATCTTGCCTGCCTCTGGGGCCTCAGGGGACTTTCTCCCTGCCACGTCAGCCTCCCGCTTCCGTTGTGAG
>NW_009732179.1:22807-81278 GCF_000703405.1 Apaloderma vittatum | reverse complement strand
CAAGTTTTAATTCCAAGGAGGCCTTAGCTTTTCTAATCGCCTCCCTACATTCTCTGACAGTCCTATACTCTACCTAAGTGGCCAGCCCCTCCTTCCACGATTTATGTACAGTCTTCTTCCACCTGAGTGTGCCCAGCAGATCCCTGGTTAACCATGCAGGTCTCCTGGATCTCTTTCTTGATTTCCTATCCGTCGGGATGCACTGATCCTGAGCCTGGAAGAAGTGGTCCCTGAATACTGACCAACTCTCTTGGGCCCCTTTACCTTCCAGTCCCCTGTCCCATGGGGTATTCCCTAGCAATTGCTTGAAACGACCAAAGTTGGCCCTTCTGAAGTCCAGTGCTGCGATCCTGCTAGGTATTTTGTTTCTACCGCACAAGATCCTGAACTCCACCACCTCATGGTCGCTGTAGCCAAGATTGCCCTCAATCTTCACTGCTTCAGCCAGACATTCCTTGTCGGTGAGCACAAGGTCCAGCAGCGCTCCTCTCCTGGTCAGTTGATTCACCATTTGCATCAAAAAATTATCTTCAGTATGCTGGAGGAACCTCCTGGACTGAGGATGGCTGGCTGTGTAGGCCTTCCAGCAAATATCTGGGAAGTTGAAATCCTCCATGAGAACCAGGGCCTGTGATCGAGAGGCCACTGACAGCTGCCTGTAAAAGGCCTCATCAACTTCCTCCTCCTGATCAGGTGGTCTGTAATAGACACCCACCACAGTATCACCTACACTAGCCTGCCCCTTAATTCGTACCCACAAACACTCAACTTGCTATCTGCCCCCGGATAGACCTCAGTACATTCTAGTTGCTCTCTCACATAAAGAGCAACTCCACCACCTCGCCTTGTTGGCCTGTCTTTCCTAAAAAGGACAGAGCCATCAAGGCCCACATTCCAGTCATGTGAGCTGCCCCACCACGTCTCTGTAATCGCAATGAGATTGTAGCTCAGTCGCGCACAGAGTTCCAATTCCCCCTGCTTATTCCCCATGCTTCTTGCGTTGGTATACAGACACTTAAGAGACTTAATTGAGTAGCATCTGTTATCGTTGCTTGTGCCATCCATGTTGGAGTGGGTGCACTTAAGTTGGGAAAATTCCTCCCCCCACAAGCACTGGCATATTACATTGCTTTTCCTTTTTAGTGACCCTGGTTTCATCCCCACCCCCTTCCATACCTAGTTTAAAGCTCTATCTATGAGCCCTGCTAACTCCCTTCCCAAAGCCCTTTTTCCTCTGTGTGATAGGCTGTTTCCATACATTTCCATCATACCTGGCCTCTTGTAGATCCTGTCGCTGTCAAAAAACCCAAACCCCTGCTGGACACACCAGGCTCTGAGCGAAGTATTAATCTGTTGATACCTCCAGTAACAAAAGTGGTTAATACCATCCAGTAACAAAAGTGGTTAATACAAGGTTTTCACTTTTGATGTTACGCTAAAAGGTAGGGCAAGTTCCAACAGCCCTGGAGAGGGACTGAGGCTGGGCTGTAGATTTAAGACACACAGCTGGCTTTGGCAGCTCCCTTGTAGTAAGCTGAGCACAAGCATTCACGGCTTCTTGCTTGAGGGCAGAGGGGGAAAACCTCCCCTTACACACCACACAGCGTTATTCTGCATATCACTTCTTTTTTATGATTTACTGAAAAAAAAAAGGAAAGTGAACAGATTCTGTGAGAGCAATTCAAAGTCCTTCAGCGTTGCGCTGCTGTTCCTCATGCAGGCGACACTGTACAACCGTGCATTCAACTGTCACCTACCACAAGTATGGAGTGCTGGCTCTGGGCTCGAAGACTGATCCAAAATAGAGAGGTGGCCTTGAGGGGCTCTGATAGCAATAACCACCTGTTGGCCCATGCTAACATTCAGAGCATCTCAAAGCAATTTTATATTGCTTGTGCCTTCTAGAACCACACTGAGAGGTATTTAAAGAAATGAAAGTACTTGAGGCATTAAGGAAGGGAAAAGGGAAGAGTCCTGCTGTAGGCATCCCTGCAGAAACAGTTGCTGGAGGTAGGAAACTGGCTCTGGTCCGGGCAAATGGTATTACTGCGCATATCTGAGGCTCCTGCAGTGTGGTCCTTCATACCGCGTTGCTGGACACGAGATCTGTAGCATGGTAGTCATTCATTTAATACTTATTCGTACATTCAGTCATTCACTATGTGTTTCTTAATGTTCAAGACTGAGCTAAAATGCTCCCTCAGAGTTTCCTGTTTACAAAAAAACAAACAAAAGAACTCACTGCTTTTCTCCTTTCATGTTTTTTGGCAGTTCCTCTTTGTTATGGTGAAATTGCCTTACCCATCTTCTACCTGGCATCATTTTCATGTGAATATTGTAGTCTTCACTTTTACTGGGCACTACTGTCCAGTTGAGGGTATTAAAAATACGGAAATATGCTACTGAAAGTGTATTTAATATTTATTAATGTTAATATTAATGTCAACATTAATTAATTTTCATATTTATTCATTTTCATATTTATCACGTGAACATTTCTTAATTTTAATATTATATTTACTATATTTACAATATTCAGAAGATTTAATAACATCTTTGCTATTCATGTAAAAAGATAAGTGAAAGCAGTTGATCTGAAATCCTTTTGTAATTTATCTTCTTGTACAGCTTGCAAAGGTTTGTCCTTATCAGAGAAGGATTTAGAAAAGACTAGCTTGACTTTTCACCATTTTCACAAAATCAAAATGCTAAGTATGATAGATGAGCTATATATGATAGATGAACAATGAGGTCTAAAACTAGACTTTTTTTTCTCTGTGGCACTCTCTGCAAGCGGTTTATGCCCTTATTGGTAGTTCATATAAAATATATAATTGCCATGTTAAGCACAGCTATATGGATCTGTTTATGAACAAGCTACAAATTTGCATTAGTCCAACATTCATAGTGTAACCTAATCATCACTAATCTTCTTGCTACAACCTCTTTTATGAGAAGCCTGTTACTCATTATTTCATGCAGACTGCATCAGTATGGATGAATCCCAATCCTAGAGCCCCTTTCTGTCACAGAGGAAGAGAACAGCCTGTGAGAAGTTTCAGACTAAAACTGAGCAATGAAAACAAACAAAATCCTTAAAAGACACTATGGTTAGGATGCTCCTGTGATGTGGTAAACTCCCTTCACTATGTCATTAAGACCAGACATGTAAACAGGAATTTACACATGCTGCCTGATTTATATCCATGCTATTCTGGGCTACTGAGTCTTTTTGTTGGATTTTAAATAGAAAAGTTTTAATTTTCTCTCCATCCAGGATGGGAAAGTGTCTGGAATCTCTCATCATATCCTGCTCACACGTAATTGTCATCATTGGCAAATGGTGTTTCAGGTATAGAATAGTATTCCAATGTGCTCCAGCTCAGTAAGCCTTCTGGTATTGTGGGGAGAACCGCAGTGTTAGCAGCTTTGTTGGGTATTACCTCTAACTCACCCTACAGTCAGGATATTTTTAAACTAAAAAAAAAAAAAGGAAAGTCATCAGGACTGAAAATGTTGCTGTGAGAGCTGTACTGCGGAAAGATTTATTTGTCCATGCAAGGCAGGTATCTTTAAAATGAATACCAATAATGAACTTACGAATTGCAGGGAACTAAATGTTCTGCAATAAACATTGTACCATAACATCTGCGTATCACAAATGTCAGCAGATCTGAAAACTCAAGACCAGATTCTCAGTTTATGCAAGCAGGTGTAACTCTATTGACTTGAAATAAAACAGTGTATATTAACACCAACAAAAAAGAAAAGAACACCAAGGTAATTTGGAAGATAGTTTAAGAAACCGTTTATTATTTAAATATGCAATATAAATCTTTCTCCTTAGAGTCATAAACACAGATTGCCAAGAAGTTAAATAACAGCCTCATAACAGAGCTATAATACATGGACTGCGTTTATTCCTTGGTGAAGTATTTCACTCACTGTGATTAGGTAAATAACCTCACCAAAATCTGTGAATTGATTGCCTGTTAATCCTTAGTTTAAAAATACACATTTAGCTTGTGCTAATGAGAAACAAGAATGAAAGATATTCTCAGCTGCTCCAGGGAAGCATGTCAGAATGTGAAGAGTTGTTAGGTTAGTGTGCAAAGCTCAAAATAAAATTCTCTAAGCAATCATATCCCTGGAATTGGAGAACAAGAAGTTTGCATTCCTTAAAGGGAGAAAAAAGGAAATAAAACCGGTACCTCTTTGATAAAGCTGTCAGAAGAAGAGAATATAAAACAACTTAACTGTATTGTGCTCTATACTGCATCGGTTCTTCTGCAAATACTTCACTGTGTAGGTGATGGAGAGAGGACTTCCAGAGAGTGGTTCAGATCTTCGGCAATCTGAATAGTCTTGAGATGCCCATCTCTCATTTTGGGCAATATAGGGTTGGTTGGCCCAGCATGATGCAGAATGCACCTGAGCCTGTAACACAGTGCTCCGAACACCTGCCAGAAGACAGCCAAGAGGTGCTTTGCCAAGATAATTCTTTTTACAAAGTACTTCCTCTCAGCAATTCAAAACTCAGTTTGTCGCTGGTATATTCGTGAGCTCGTGTTGGTAGAAAGGGGCAACATTTTATTAGATACCTACAAACATCATCTCCCTCGTATCTTGAGACTGTCACAATATAACAAGATTATTCTGTCTATTCAGGGCACTCTTCTAGAAGGGAGTTAAACTATCACAGAATTGCCCAAATTGGAAAAGACCAACTATTAACCTAACACTGACAAGTCCTTGGCTAAACTATATCCCTAAGCACTACACTCAACTCTTAAATACCTCCAGCGAAGGGGACTCCACCACTGCCCAGGGAAGACGTGTGAAGTTGGCCTCATTTTCAGTTGTATCAAAATTACAGCAAACAAGATAGGTGCAGTTAAGCTAAACATTATTATCTTACCCACAAGCAAACTTACCAATTTTTTTTTTAAGGAAATCTTACTATGGCATCCTCTAAAATCAGGATATTAGCAAACAATGAGGCTCTGAACTTTCTGCAGAATTCCATGTTGTCCGCCTAAGCAACTATTAATGCAGGAAAGAAGTAAATCCCAAGTTTTTACCTCCATAACTATGCAACATGAATTTTCAATGTTCCCCTAAGTTAGAAGTGATTTTGTAGAGAACTGACAGAGCATTAATCTAGTGGAAAAAAATTACTTCTCAAACAGCTTATTAAAGCAGCAAAATATAATTGCCTTAATGGTTGGTGCAGCTGCCTTACAGGAACTGTCTTCTGAGAATAAATAATTGCATTGCAACTGAAATATTTATTTTCCTCGCGAAGCCTTCAGTTGGATTCTGTTTTTTAAACAGTGTTCTGCATTTGGTCTGCTTTGGTTTTTTTCAGCACTACAGGTTCCATTTTTCAGTGACAGGATAGCAGGTCAGTTTTGTGGTGAGATACTCAGGTTTGTGCCATGAAAAAAAAAAAGAAGAAAAGAGTTAGTTTTAGAAAATCCAGATCAAAGGAGAGTCAGATTGTGCATATGCATATCAAGACTAAGTTCAAAGATTCAGAACCATCAAATTATGCACAGCTATCTTGTTTATATGTGTGACTGTGTTATGCACTTCCTTCCCCTTCGTTGCCCACAGTTAGGTGAGACTGCAGACTTGTGAACTACTATAAACACATTTAAATTTAGCATCCTGAAGTCCTTTCTATCAAGACACATAATTAACTACGTGCAAGGACTTTGAAGCATATACTACAACATCATTCGGGCTTAAGGCTGTCTTATGTCCCTACACAGGGCCTCTCACTAGAAAATACTAAATACTATTTGAAGAAACGCGCTGCCCTGAGAAGCAGCTGTAGTCATATCATGAGCATAACTCTATTGGGTCACCTGTCATTTTCTGGGGAGCCTGGCCAGGAAGACCCTCTGCTCTTTCTTCCCTGGCACTTATTCTGCATTACTTACCAATTTTGCTTGGGTTTGGGTTTGGTTTGGGGGTTTTTTAAGCTTTCATTTTTGACACTGCGAAACAAAGCAGACTGGAGCCAGCTGAATGAACAGTAACATGTACAGCAGCCCATCTTAACAAGTAACTGGCCAGCACAAATGTCAGTCCTACTCATCATAATTTTGATGCATAGTCTGCCCTTGTGCCAGGCTGGAACCTAAATTTATGGCTATAAAATGCACGAGAAGGATAAAATGTAATACCCTGATGGACTAAACAAATGCAAAGGCATTGGGAGTCCTGCACAGCCTTTATGCAGGGAGCTCCTTGTTCAGCAAAGTGAGTCTGGTTGGCTTCCACACCCCAACTCCAAAATAAAAGTGACCTCAGGCTTTCCATGGGTGCACCTGAATGGCCTTTAGTGATGCTTAAAACCACTTTACTTTAAAAAAACCAGCATCAACCTCACTTTCTCCCTTGCCTAAAAAATATCCAGACAAAATCCAGTGTTTAAAATGGAGGTTATCAAGGTAACAGCACTTCTACATAGCTGTTGTGCTGATTCTCACAGCCTACAAAATAAATTACAAAGAAGAAGATATTTATGATGACCACATTAAACACACTTTTTGGCCATTGTTTCTTTTAACCCGCTGATATATGCAAATACTTCCTAATGTTCAGCTTCTTCAAGCATTCAGGTGTACTATCAAGTTTACTGATTTGTAAGGTGACGTGTATTTACAGACAGGTCCTAGATTTGGTTCCACTGAAATATCAACATGTATTTGCTGTCTTTATCCTTACCTATCTTATTTGTGCTTTCAGTAGCATGTTGGTAGAAGTGCTGCAAGCAGCAGCTGAGTAGCTGCCAGCCTGTGAGCAGAGAGGAGGACTGCCCACACGCACCCGGGCTGGCAGCACCAGCTCTCCCGAGTGGCCAGTTCCACCCTTTGAACATATTATCACATAACCCCTGTGGTATGAGAAACAAATGAGATAAGGTGTAAAAGGATGTAAACCCCACATTTCCAAACAAAGAGGCTCAGGCAGTAAGTCAAAGAGCCTGGAACGAGCGTAAATGCATGTGTAAGCAAGACTATATGCATCCATAAAGCGGTGTGGAGGATGTGGATAAGTGTTTCCTTGTTTGTGTGCTAAAAATATCCCATTATGGAAGGTTTCTAAACCTTGTCTATAAATTCATCACCATGGAAAAGCGGTCCTCAAGAGAGGAGGTTTCTCTTTGTAGTGCTACATCGAGTTCCAAAATATTGAACTATCACGTTAAATATCTGACCTTTCTCTGAAAATTATGAAAATGTGAACGTTAAAGATCTGTTATAGTTAGTAAAATAACACTTCATACTGCAGGCACATGCATACTTAATTTGCCATCACAGGTAATTGGATTGATTTCAGTAGGGAAACATGTTTCAGTAAATAAATTGCAATTTGAAGTATATGTGGTGCAGAATTGGAGCTGCACTTTTTAAAGCTCTAGATTTCTGTAGCACAACTGACTAGAAACTAAAAATTTTTCATGGAAATGCCTCACACATTTGGTTTCCACGTTCACTGAAAACATAATTAAACATTTTTATTTCTGTATTTATTTCAATAAATATTTTTGAGTATTGGTTGAAAGAAAACCCATTATGTAATTAGACATCCCAAAACACTTCCAAATTTTATTGCACAAGGCCTGACAATGCTAAATGAAAAGTGCATTTGGTGGAATTTGTATATATTGGTTCCCCAGTGCTGCCAGTAGACTGCTCAGAGTGCGTACGCAGACTCCCATCAGTGACATGAACCTTCAGTCCTTGCGCAGACTCAGCGACGGCTGAATGCAGCGTGGTGCGGTCACTGGGGACTCAACGTGAAACCAAGATACATCCAGGTTGTGAGTTAAACTGAGAAATACTCCCAGGTATAGCAGTAGCTTTTTTCAGGCACCTTGACTTACTGCTAGGTCTGCCTCATTGGTCTCTGTATTCAAGGCAGTCGGTAGAGAGCGAAAAAGACACTGTGTACCAGGGATTGTGAGGACCAGCTGTCTGGTATCTGTAATTTAAAGACTCTGTCTTACATCCTGCTTTATATATTTTTAATCTGCTAGTTTCCTGCGGTATTGTTTTCAGCTGATGGGAAGATATTCTGCTGTACAGGCTGTTCAAAGGCAAATTTGCAAATGCTGTATCACCTTGGGTGTCTGCTTGCAGAGCGACTCTCCTTGTCCCGGTTGTCAGAGACACTTCCCTTGGGCACAAAGGGTTGCCATCTCAGGTCAACATCTTCACCTTGCTCATGTCCCCATGGGGAAAATAAGAGGGTTCCCTACAAGACTGTAATTCATCTGCTGGTGTAGGATTTAGCAGTTAACATTATGTAAAATTTTTCCTGGGCTTAGGGCTTGCAGATTTACAGTTTCTTCTTCAAAATAGCATACTAAGTTAATGAACAGTTCAGCGCCCAGGTCTCTATTACCCTTATCTGAAACACAGGAATAACTGATTGGCCTGTCATGAAAAAAAGTGTGCTGCTTTTTCGTTGCTTAACCTAGCAAGAAGATGCAACTCTTTTTGAAATCAATGGAATTAGACTAGCCTACTGCAGTAACACAAGCAAAAAGAACCAGGATCTTCCTTACTACATTCAATGAATTTGGTGTATTCCCCAGCTCTGAAATCTGTGGATCCAGTCCTCCTGCAAAACTGTGGAGAGGCATGTCATGTTTGTCCTGTATTTTTATGGTGACGTTAAAGGTGTCCTTTCAATGGATTAAAAGTCAAAATCACTCTGTGAAAGCGAACTAGATAATAAGTCATGACAGAATTGTTTGGGGAAATTTAACATGCTGTAGGCATCTCGATGCAGCAGTATTTCATGCCATAATATTTTTCTTTACTCCACAAATATTTTCATTTCTTTCTGTAACCTGCATAAATGAATAAATACATAGAAAACACTAATGATAAATCTTAAATTAAAACTAAGCTCACCATCTTGACATTTAAGTTTTAAAATATGTATGAGACAGTTGCTCTGATCTCTTTGCTGTACACTTACAAACACAAGTTATTTGTATTTCTGTGCCAAGTAGTGTAATGAGTACAGACTTCCTCCTGCTAATGCTGAGGGTCTTTCTGTATTCATGGCAGCTTGAGGATCAAGGTCTTAAATTGAACTCAAGAGATTTCAAATCAGGAAAACCCAAATACTTCCAGACTTTGTCCCATTCAGCAACAGGAATTGCTTCATGCTTTTATCCCTCATTCTCTATGACTTGAGTTACCATTACTCACAAAAATACAAAGAGTTTTTCCTTATCTCCAATTAATTTTCACAAGCTATTTACTCAAGAAGGCTTCTAGACATGTATTAGAAAAACTAAGTGGACTTAATGACTGAGTTAAAAGAAGCAGTTCAAGTACAAAGATCATACGTATAGGAATTTCTACTGTACTTGCAAATCCTTGGGTTGGATCAAGCAGAAGAACAGTAGCAACGTATTCAGCCATAGGATGGCTGTGAGCTCCAGTGTATTAGTACCATACATCTGAGTTTGTGGGAGTGGAGACTTTTCAAAGGAGTAAGAAAGTTTACAAAGCACTTTTGGTCCATGTTCCAAAGCAAAAAAACAGGAACAGGTATAGAGATCAGAGCTACAAGGGTATCTGATGACGTGCTTTCCAGATATCCCATCAAACAAAATTGTTCTGTTACTCTACGAAATTATTTCTCCAGAGATGGGAATTATTTTCCATTGAATTCATTACAAACAAGGAGAGGCACTGAGTACTAGAAAACACTTGCTGGTCATAAGATCTTTCTCTTTAAAACTGTGTCATAAATTTGGCAAGTCTTTTCATGAGCTTCCTATAGAGGTTCTCTTTAAATGATGTTTAAAAAAAATAAATAAATGCAGATTTAAGTGCAGAGCATAATTAATGAAACTGAAAGTAACGGTTTCTTCCTTTCTGCTTTTCAAAGACTGAAGTATTGTCTGGTCCTTGAGAAAAAGTCATCAAGGCAGAAAAATTAAGTAAAGTGAAACCATTGCTGATAAAAAGTGAAATCCATATAGTTTGTGTTCTAAGAATTAAGGATTTTTTTATGAACTTCAGACATTCTAAAAGAGGACTGTAGACCTTACATTTGTGTGTGTGGTAAGCTATTTATTAGTATCACGAAAAGAAGTAGTTCTTTTGCTTACTTCTGGGTATATGAGAGTTTTAATATACTTTTTTAATTAGTGCATAGTAAATCAATTACACCATTTTTGTTCAGGGTAAAGCATTAGGGTTTAGTACACAGCAGTGACAACTTGTGCAATTTTATCAGAAAACCAGCAGTCTTGGAAATGTCTCTAAAGACTGCTTTCATTGAAAATGTAGTACTTAATTTTTTCCAGGTTTGTAGCTTGCCTATAGAACCAAAAATGGTAGTTATTTCCAACCTTTGAGCATTATTTCACAGTATCCTAGCTGTCTCCAAAGAAAGGGAGCATAGACATCTCTTGTTTTGATTCTTTGTTGTTCGTTATTTTATGAATACAAATTTATTGTCTGTAGAAAAACACAAAAGAAGTATAGTATCTACTAGTTTTTCACTCCACCTTGAAAAGTAAGTATCCTGTGTACACCCTCTTTGCATATAGACAAGACTTTGGCGAATTATTAATGTTACCAGGAGACCCTTGTATGGGAAAAGCTCAAGATGTGGAAAATAGTAGTTTAGTTACAAAAAAGCTCTTGCAGGATATGAAAAAAGGTATGAAGTTGAAAAAAGGATGCGAAGGAGTACCACCAAATAATAAAGCATCATAATTAAGTTTTTTAAAAGACATAAATTGTAGCTTAAGACAGCTTATCTTCTTTGTGCAGGTAAGTCTTGTTCAGTTTCAAACAGATTAACTAGAAAAGCCAAAGCCGTGTCCACATGGTGTAGTGGGACTTTGCCTTTAATAAAAGTTGACAAGGAATAGTGAGTTTTAAACTTCAGAGACAGGATGTAGTTTTGTAGCTTTAGTGTCTGTAGGTGACCAGGCAGAAATGCTGATTTTTATTTCCTCATCACGAGTGAATCATGAGCAGTGGCATTTACTGTCTTACTGAGGCGTTTTAAGACCTGCTGGGCGACTGATGCCTTTGTCTAGTTTCACACAGTAGAGTCTTTGATAACTCTAGGGGAAAATACAACCATTAGAGCAAATGAAGTGCTCTTCTGCCTTTTGTGTGTGTGTCTCTAATAGAAAATGGGGATCGAAGAAGCCTAGTCTGTTCCTCAGCATTACACATGTCAGAGGGTGTATCTGCTTCCCTCCATTAAGATCAAAGGCAGGCAGAGCTGCATGGGAAGTCAAAACTAGGGGCCACTGAAGGTTTGATATCCTTCTAGGCTGAGGTTAAGCTAATGGGTCAGGATGTGGATAAACTGGGGGACATGACCCCACAAATTCCTGGGTATGACAATGTGAGAAGCTGACTAAAATTTCACGTGGCACTGTGAAGGACAGATGGATCTTGTTCAGTCTGCAGAAAAGAAGGCTCTGAGGAGACCTTATTGTGGCCTTCCAGTATCTCAAGGGGGCCCACAAGAAAGCTGGTGAGGGGCTTTTTAGGATGTCGGGTAGTGGTAGGACTAGGGGGAATGGAGCTGGATCAGTTCAGATTGGACATCAGGAAGAAGTTCTTCCCCATGAGGGTGGTGAGACACTGGCACAGGTTGCCCAGAGAGGGGGTAGAAGCCCCATCCCTGGAAGGTTTTTAGGCCAGGCTGGATGGGGCTCTGGGCAACCTGGTCTAGTGGGAGATGTCCCTGCCCATGGCAGGGGTTGGAACTAGATGATCTTTAAGGTCCCTTCCAACCCTGACAATTCTATGATTCTATGATTCTTTGTCTTCGGAGGTAAAGGAGGAGTTGCATGAGAAAAGATTGAATTTCACAGCTAATTAAAGGGGAATACTGGGGGCATTTTGCAAGCAACAATACCTAGGTAACCCTATCAGTAATAACCATATGAGGCTGAGATGATTACCTAGAAATAACAACTTTGGGTACAGATGTAGCAAAGCTGAGACCACTTGGGAAAACTTAATGAGGGCTGAGTTCTTTATCTGAGAGTAGATAGAGAAATCAAGGAACAAACATGGTGAGTGGGAGGGTCAAGAATAGCAAAGGGATAAGAATATGTGCAGCTGATGTAATCTAGTCTGTCCAGGGACACTGCCTGGGCAGCCCTGTGCTTGATTGCCACAACCTGATGAGGACAGTCAGCCAAGTTTGTCTGCCAACACCACACAAGTCCAACATGCCTCTGCTGTCAGGATGAAGAGGGAGGATAGGATGAAGCTCTCCTGTTTGGGCAGGGGAGCACTCAGACAGACAGTTAAGTGTCCTGGTACTGTCAGGCCGATGCCAGGCCTGAGAGAGTGACCATCTACTTGTCATACCCTTACAAAGCACAGAGAAACTCACTGGAGAAATATATGAGCCATGGGAGTAAGGAAGCGGATGGAGTTATAGTAGAAGTTCCTTCCAATACTCTCTATTACTGGAATGATCACGGTCCTTTCTTTAAAAGTAGTTATGCTTGATAGAATATGTCACTGGAAGGATTACATCCAGGCTAAACAATCATCAGTTGTTTCATCCAAATGTTATTGTTGTAATATATTTCTTAGGAAGCTAATTCAAATGAGTGTACATGCTGTTTCATTTAAGCAGACCGCTACAGCCTTCCACTTGGGTCAAAACAGACACCCTCCAAGTTTTTGCATACCTTAACCCTGGACAGTTAGCAAAATATCTCCTTGTCATCTACTTTATTACTTCGACCTGTTTGTTTCTCTACTTGTGTATTTGTCTCATTACTCCTTCTTTTCTGCCCTGAGTAACTCCCTTTCTCTCTTCTATTCACATACAAACAGATGACATTTGTTGAAGCAGGATGGTAGCCATTACCACACACACACTTTTTTTTCCAAAACAGAGACAGTGATTCCCACTTTCAGTGTCTGAACTAGGTGGCCATATATTCAACGTTCACAAGTCATTGGAGGCCAGTTTGCTTGAACAAAAACTGGAATTTCTCCAGGCATGCACCTTTCTAGACCAATCTCTGAAACATTGGTTTAGTCCATAAAATTTCCTGCTTGAGTAAAGGAGGAAACCATTTTCACACCTGGAAAACGTCTGTTAAACTTAGATATCCTGTGCCTTAGAATTAGCTGGCAACTTGCATATAAGTTGACTTTTCAAAGAAGTCATCTGTGCTATACTCATAAATATTGCACAGTAACATATTTTGCCTTTTCAGCATTACCCAAGAAAATCTTTTTCATTAAAAATTATTGATTCGATAGCTCTTCCTTATACCAGGAGTGACATCAGTTTTCCTGCCTTAGTAATTAAATGGCAGAAAATAAATATAATGCTATCTAGAAAATACAAATGGTGCTCTCTTCTTTTTGGATCAGCATTTCTGTAATACAGAAAACCATAAAGAAGAGCTTGGGATTTTTTGTAAAGGTCCCATTCCAGATGTCCCCTTCAGGTCTCAGAGAGGGGCTCAAATTTACGTTTTGCAACAGTATTGAGTCATAGAATTACAGAATGCGTTGAACTGGAAGGGACCTTTAAAGATCATCTACTCCAACCTCCCTGCAGTGACAGGGACAACTTTAACTAGATCAGGTTGCTCAGAGCCCCATCAAGCCTGACCTTGAATGTCTCTAGGGATGGAGGGTCCACCACCTCTCTGGGCAACTGTTCCAGTGTTTCACCACTCTCATAGTGAAGAACTTCTTCCTAATATCTAGTCTAGTCTCCCAGTTGGAACTCTTCATCTGAGTAATGATGAGAGGTTGAAAAATGAATATTTGAATATTTCTTAAGATTTTGACTAGCAGAAGAGTTCAGCAGAGAAAAGGGAATAATACAATAGATATTTCATCACAAATGATATCTGAAGGCATATTGGGATTTGACAAGAGGCTTTCATGCTATAGCTTTTTTCAGATATGTCTTTCAGTGTGTGACTAGTTCCTAAGCCTTAGCGAATGACTTAAGTGCAGCTGCTATGGCAGCTTGTTCTTAAGAACCATAATCCCTCCTCTGCTGTTAGGAATGGAAGCTTGTAAGTGGGGATTTATTTTCTTTCTGATTTTTTTGCTATATGTATTTGATTTATAACATATCATTCCTCAAAATGTGTTTAAAATACTTGTAAAGCCTTTGTAAACATACTTTTATTGAATTCCATGGGAGAGGAGAGAGCTGATTAAGGTTCACATTAGCCAGGAAAATAAAACAATAAGAAGGATTTTCCTGAAGGAAATGAGGAATTTACACAAATGCAGGTCATGCCATGTGGATTCAGCAGAAAAGTTTCATGAGAGAAAACTACTAGTTTCATCAGTAAAGAAGTTGTATATGATGTGCTGCAGAATGGTTTCATTGAATCTGCCTGGTCTGTTCATAGATGGAATGAAACTATGAAGTAAATGGGAAAAAGTAAATTAAAAGGTGCAAAGAAATAAAACAATCGGTTTTAGTCCCCACTGGCAGCAGGGAGTATCACCCTTCCTAGGCCCATGTGGCATATTCTGTGTTTGAAAGCAGCTGTGTCATTTTCCCTGCTGTTCTTGAAAAATGTGAGAGGGTAATGAAGGAGAAATAAAAAAGTCATTGCATGTCAGCGCTAGCCAACAGCTAGTCACCTATTTTGCTCAGACACAAGGCTGTCCCTGGGGACAGCAGTCGCCTGGCTTCTACTCTTTGCTTACCACTCCCATCTGGTGAGTTCATTTTGTAAAGCTTGTGTATTGCTCCTTTGCAAAAAGGCTTTCAACTGTGTTTATACAAAATTCAAATGATCTCATGAAGTCCTAGCTTTAAATGCCATTAGTCTAGTCACTTAGGGCTAAATTGAAAGTTTGACCTGGTGGATGCAAAGTTCTGTGTCAATTTCTGCAAAACATATTCCATCTTGCTGTTAGTTTAGAAAGTGTTTACAACTAGACTTAAAAAAAAAAGTTTAGAGACATCATGGCTAGAAAAATAACCTTGCCTTCATTAATCAGCAGTGTTGACATATGTCTGCAGGCAACATGACTTTCCCCATGTGTGTACATGATCACTTGCTTCTTTCTCCTCAGCAGCAAGACATGAGGGGCAGCAGGGGACCTCGCCAGGGGGTGGTTCTGGGTGTTTGGGGTACAGCTGCCATTTATCAGCCTCATTAGTCCATGATCTGGTAGATCTTGTTGTTGGTTCTTAGACACTGGGTGGGCTGTTGGATTTTGGGTATCGTGTAGTGTTTAAGGTAATAGTTTGATTTCTTTAGTGTGAAATGTAACTAGGAAAGCTGTAAAGTTAGAAATAACCTTAGGACTATGTTCTTTGACTGGTAAATAGCAAGAGTTAGGCCAGATTTGGTATCAGTGCTCTTCTGAAGAACGTATGATTATCCACCGTCTGGCTAGTCTACAGAAGTGGATGTTAGCGGATAGTTCTCAGGAATTCAGCATATTCCTGCCTCTTGCATGCACAAAAAATGAAACTGCCTTGTCATAATGGCTAAAGTGTCTTTTCATAAAATACTAACAGTATCAGGTATGCTAAACTGCTTACCATGAGCTCTCTAGCAGCAGACCCAGCCACAGCTTGAAGCATTTCCCAACGTGTCAAGTGATCAGTCTGTCACAGCACCAATATTTCCCTCTTTAAGGTAGATCTTTCATTGCACTGGAGATGACAGAGTTGCTGAGCCAATCCAAGACAGTTTAGAGTGATGTGTATTAATTCAAGACCATACTAAGTGATATCCATTCCTTCAGAATTCCATTACAGCTGCGTAACACATGCTTAGCTACTTATTTCATTAAAATCTGGTTTTTGTATCTCAGTTGCCTCAATCTTTGCAGAAATGTCCAATTAATCTTTATGAGCTACTTCGCCTTCACATGGCCTGGACAATCATTAGTTCTTTTTACCCATTTCCTTCTTAGCAGCAATGTAATACTCTGAAAGAAATGAGTAATGGGAAAGAATATTACTGTTGTATGTATGATAAATTAAAAGCATCTATTTTCCTTGAAAAGATGCAGCACTCTGTAGCACTCTGCTTAAGATGCATATTCCTTTCTGTGTAAGTTCCTATACAGGAGGTTAAACTTGGCTAGAAAGCATAGTAATTCACTCTAAAATTTCAGAGCTGCCAAATTATAACAAGAATGCTTTCAGAAATCTTCTTTCTTAGGCATAGACTATTTGTCAACTAAGTTCAACAGCAGCAAAGGATGGACTGAGGTCCATGTCTCTGTGTCTTATCAGTGTTAGTGCAGCCATAACTTGGAATCTTGACTGGACCAAAAACATGAAGTCTACGAAGCTGTTGGAAGACTTAGGAGTTTTAAGGCTTGCGACCTGTCTACAGGGGAAGTTCAGCAGTGGTGAGGACCAAAACTGAAGAGCTCAGACTGCAAGAAGGATCAGAGGCTAACCAAGGGGAGAAGATGTTGACAGGAGAGAAAAGACCAAAGAAGGCTGTGGGAAGGGAACATGGGTGCCATAAAGAAGCAGAGTGAGCCATTTCAGCATTCTATATTTATTAGTAGTACTTCACCCAATGACTAGTGCATTTTTTTTTTTTACTGACTATATTTAATGCTTACCTGTACAGGCATTAAGGATTCTTGCAACAAAAGTGAGTCCTACAAGAGCTGTAGGTGCAGAACTCCAAAAGCAAGACCTGTTGCTTACTTACTGGAAAAGGCAGCAGGTTGGGAGTCTTCCTAAAACGGGGGCCAGTGAATGCACACTCATCAGTGTTGCTTCTAGTTGGGCAAATACCTTCTGAACAGACTCAGAAGCTTCAGGAAAGTAAGAGAGTTCTCAACATATTTAAGGCACAAACTTCTTTCAGTGTTGAGGGAAATTCTACTGCATAAAATTCCCAGATAATGAGGAAATTGGAGATAATTTTTTTAAAAAGTAGGATTCTGGCTGGTGGGTGGAACTGTGGAAATAAAGATGTGCATGACCTCCAAGGTCCCCGGGAAGAGAAGTACTGATTATCAGCAGTATAAATTCAAAAACTCAAAATGTAGGAAAATGTCGGAGTTAGCATTGGATGTGAAAGTTTATTTCAGCCCTCTTGTGTATGGATTATGATGATGATGTTTTAGTTACATGATCACCTGCTATGTTTTCTCTGTAGGTCTCCAGCCTCCCATAGTTTATAACATGGATGGTGGTCATTGAATGTACAGCTGTTCATTTTTTCCTGTTTGCAAAGCTGTGTTCATTGAGCTCTGCTCAAGAAAGTGCATAAAATGAGGTGCTTTTAACTAGAACCTTCTGAGCAAGTATAAACAGCTATTTTCTTTACAAAATTTGTGCAAGCTTTAATAGATAAAGCAAAAGTAATGCCCCTGATACAAAGGCCACTTTTCTCTCCTGAAGCCAAGTTCTGTCTTTAATGCTTGAGAACACTGGACTCTTTAAACCCCATTAAGTATTTAAACATAAAAAAGCAATGTATTTTACCTAATTTTGTCCTCAGAAACAGATTATTTGTTTCAGCAGAAGAAATAATTGTTTCGATCTGAGGCAGATGTTCAGTATGAAAGATGTCAGCTTGAATGGTTTAAGTTAAAATAAGTTAAAATGAATGAAAAAAAAATACATAGAAATGGAGGGTCAAGCTGATAACCTGATCTGTAAAGAGCAAGTAATTTCTATGGAAGTGCATAATCCAGGGATCAAGTTTAGAAACAGAGTTCCAGTTCACCTAACTTTTTGCAGATGCTGGAAAAGAGCAGAAGTGTGGTAGCTATCTCAACCTGTTTGCTGTTGCGTTGTGCTATTGCAAAGAACCTTAAAGTATTGATTCGGTGTTATGTTATTGGCAGCGATAAAGTCATACGAGTTGTTCCTGAGAGCGAGAGGGAGACACAGATCCTGAGGGCTGCATTTAACAGGCTTAAGGTGAGTTTGATTATTTTTGTCTTCTTTTTCTAATCTTTGTTGAGGATTGTAGTGAGTTAACTGACAAGCCTTTCATTTGACACTTTGCTTCAAGTTATTTTATACTCTGGAAAGCAACCTTTGCCCATTAAATTCCTAATATCCCAATAAAATAGCATAGGAATTACATTCATCATGCCTGACAGTTTTATAAAGAAATACTTATTGCCTTAAGATAATATAGGTGCCACACTTGCGAATTTGGGTTTTTTCACTCCTCCACTTCTTGCTAGCATACATAGTTGCACGCTTCATTATCCGGCTGATGGTTTTACTTAAAACACTGAGTTTATTCAAGATGTGAACTTGCACAGGAGTAGGAAAAAGGAAGTAGCTGCAGTTTGAGAATGTCTCCAACAGAATAATTTTCTAGAGACATTTGACTTTTTTCCCTGGACTTTTGCTGCAGATATAGATGAAAAGCAATGGTGCCACTGTAGCAGGGAAGCACAAGAGCCCTCTGCAGTGTGCTGCTTTGCCAGCACAGCTAACGAAGGCACAAGCAGTCTTTCCACAGCTCCTTATGTCGGAGGTGGATGGCGAGTACCTGTAAGCCAGGTCTCTGGCCCCTGGGACAGCATGGAAAGGTCCGCACCATGCAGACGCGCTGCCCTCAGGCACTCATCAATAGTCTCCCAAACACAGCCTAACCAGAGCAGAACCAGGGAAGTAAAACCTTGATCACTGTGTTGAGTTTGTTCCAGAAGTTGAAGTCCCAGGCTCTGCCTGTGCTGCTGCATTAGCTCAGACACCACTTGAGCCCGGCAGGCAGCAGTTGACTTCTCCCTGTACCTCTGAAGGCAAAGGAGTTTGGTGGGCAGGCCTACAGGCAGCACGGGCACAAGCCAAAGTCATTTGGCACAGCAACCTCAAGCCTTTGTGTCTGGATGAAAAGAGCTGTATGGACGTAGACAAAGGAACGCATTGGTTGCTTTGGCAGTCCTGTGACTGTTTTGGGTCACAGCAGAACACCAGTAGTACCAGAGTGATGGGAGCGAAACCTCTGGGCAGCTTGCTGCCTTCAGCTCCAGCAAACTATTAGGCAGTCTGCGATATATCTCTGCCTCTGTTGTTGAAACCTCATGTAAACGATTGTGTTCTCTCTGAGACAAAGAATGAAGGTGCATATAATTTTCTAGTCCAGAAGTTAGCATCTGGGATACTAGTCAATCTGTATACCAAAACAAGCAAAATGAAGATCTCAGAAGAGCTCTTACACCCTCCTGAAGAGCTTTCCATTTTTCATTTATGATGAAGCTTTCTTGCTACCAATTTTTTAAGAAAGTGGACAGTTACCTCAAGAAACTCAGCCCAGGAGAAAGCTTACTGCCGTGAGTACTCCAGCAGTCAATACACTGATGCCTTACTATCTTCAAATAGGAAAGCTAAGGCTCTCATCATCACCTCTTGTGTCTCTTAATGATGTTTTCTTAAGGAAGATATCTTAAGGATAATTGTTTTACACCCAATTAGGAAAGAAAGTCAAACCACAAAGCCAAGCAATACATGAGGAAGTTGGGTTTTGCATTAAATTCTTCCCCCATGATGCTGGAACATTGAGGGAGCACATGTGTTTTTACCTTTCTCCTTATATTGCAGGCCCTGCAAAGCAAAACGGTTACTCACCTTCCTGCAACTGTTTCTCATTACAGAGCTCCCTTAGGCTCCCAGAAAGAGATTCCTTCACCCAGTTCCATCAAAGTGGGAGCAGTAGAAACTTGGATAAATAATTGCATGCTGTAACTCTGAGATCAGGATAATAAAATTTTGGCAAACTGCGTTGGAATCTTGACTAGTTAACTAGAAAGTGATTGATTCTGATGAGGTAGTAAGCTGAGGAGTCTGAAGGGAAGATTCAAGAAAGACAGTATTGACACCCAGTTTCATGAAAACAGGCTGAGTCTGGCTGCATTTCAGGTCTTAAGGCTCTTCCGTCTCTACCTGCTTCACTGCCCGTCTACGTGGGGTCACAAGAGAAAAGACACCAGGGGGTCTAATAAGTAATGGATATGTTTAATATTAACTTATATTATCCTTTAAAAAAAATAATCTCAGGTTATTCACTCATGAAGGAGTGGATTGACAATGACACTTCTAAGTGCCAAGTACAGCAAAAGTCGGTAGCAGCTGCAAGTCATCAGCTCCTGTGACAAACCATCTCTTAGGGTTGTGTGATTTTTTAAGTCTCCATGTCAGGCTTCCTTTCCTTCCTCCACTCCCAAACTTCCAGAGTAGGGAAACTCAACTGACAATGCTGATAATGCACTCAGGAGAAATTAGAAGTCAGTGCCCACCCCCCCCAAAGGAAAATAAGCTACAAACAAAGCCCAGATACAATCCTGTTGTGATCTTAACACAGTGTGCCTGACAAACAAAGATGTGAACAGGGGAATCAACAGAGATATACAAATTGCTATAATTACAATACTACGCTTTGGATTTTTACATTTTAGAGTCAGAAAACCAGAACTCGTTGGAGACGCATCTCCTTTGAATCCATTTTGGTTTGATCAGTAAATTAATACCAGCCTGTCACATTACTCATGTTCTATAAGGGAAAAAACAAGTTGGAACCAGGATCCTTTCAAGACACAACAGTTTTGTACCTAAACAACCATCAAATAGCACCAATTTCAATTATTTTTTTAAGAGAAAGTATTTTGAGATTAACTGCAAGTAGTTGGTCTATTGAATAATGTTAATGTTTTATTTAAAGCTGTTTGTAGAAATTAACTTGAGTAATGATATGGCCTGATAGTATTCCCCACCGTTGTCAGTATTAGAAGAGCAGGAGAAGCCAATGAAAACAGAAGTTACATCACTTTTGTTCTCAAAGTGAAAAGGATACCTGCACTTGGTCTTAAATTCAGAAATATGTTTCTCTCTCCTGGAAAGTTGGTCTGTTAGAGATGAGATATGTTTCAAAGATGCTAAAAGTGACACTCTCTAGTGATGTCAGGAATAGTCCCCATTAGTCCAGCAAAAGAAACACAGAAATTGCAGTGCAAAGGTCAAGTAGGGGAGCCTAGTTTGCTCCCAGTGTGTTTCATGCACAGATTAATTGTTTTGGATAAATTCCCAGGGCAGTGGAAACAGAGTAGATTCCGCATCAATGGATCGTATTCTCGTTGCAGGATTTCCTTGCATACAACAGACCATCTCTGCTGGCAAGGGAAAAAGAAGACAATCACTCCTGCCCCAGGCTCCCTCCTCACTGTGTCTGGTGGAGGAAGCTTTATTATAGACTCCTGGTGTTCTGGGTCTATTCCTGTCGTTTCCTTCTTCCTTTAAAATCTACTCTTGTAAGGCAGGGTCACTTAGCCTTTGCCTCTGGCCTATCTTTCATAATCCAAAGAATTAACAGGAAAACTCATCTCTGTCCAGTTCAAGTTAATCTATCCTTCCAAAGGACTTTATCACAAAGAAGTCTGAGAAAATTATCCTGATGGTTTTATTACAAGGCAATATATTTTGTCATCAGGCAGAGAATAAAGCAAATGCAAAGATAGCCCTTTGTATCACCCACAGGTTTGGACAAAGGGACAACAATGAAGAGAATAAACAAGCACTTGAAAGAGTAGCAATGTATCTTTTCTCTCATTTTGTGTTATCTGCCTGTTTCTTAATGATTGTCCTTACCAGTCGTTTTTCCTAAGTAGACTCTGTTTACAGCCTGCTCTAGTTGCTTTCTTTCAGAAAGAAACATCAGGATGGTGGGGAGAGAAGAGGGGAGAGCTTTGCCTTTTGCCATGCTGAAGCCAATGCTGTAGAAGTCAGCAGGTTGCAAGGTCCATCCCATTTGGGAAGAGGATAAGCAACAAAAGGACTCTTTTCTTGAACGTGCATTTACAGAAATCTACACTGAGACATCATTGAAGGGTCATCTTGGAATTGGCTGTGTCTGGATATATTTGAAGTATCTTAGATTATGCCCCCAGTAATTAACCTGTGCAGCAGTGGCAGTCTAGCCACAGTGTAAATAACAAACCTCCCAAAAGAAGTTGGCTCACTACTCAGAGGCTTTAGCCCACGTGGAAACCTTTTGATCCTAAACAGTACCTGAGCTGCAAGGTTAACTTATACACTTTTACAGAAGGTGTAGTCCCTTCAGACTTTCTAAACTTAGCATCTGGAGCTCCTTAGGAGGGATATTTGACCCTTTTTGTTTTTAAAGAAAAAAATGTCCATATAATGTTTAGTGTAATAAACCCCTAAAACTTGCCTGAAGCGTATAAACGCTGCTACAGTACAAATGCCATTGCCTATAATGAATGAAAAATGGATAATGAATGTTTCGTTCCACACATTTAACTTTTGCTTCATGAATTGCCCAATGGCAAATCACATCAGTCATAATCACTTGCTGAGTAATTTCCACAAATTAGTTTTGGTCTGTAGCTCCATTGCCCACAGTGCTTTGTTATTAATCATTATTACGATTATAAATTGATTCCTTCATCGGCTGGTTCTGTCAACTTCTAGGTGGCAAAATAGAGCTTTTTTACCTCATGGGTTGAACACAGCATACAGACCTGCACTGACAGTAGAAATGGCCAGCTCTACAGACTAAAAGTTGTCTGCTCCGAGTTCTGTAAGGCGGCTTAAACTTGCATTTATTTGACCAATAAACTCATCCACAGTGATAAAGCCAAAAGGAAACCTAAATGTACTGAGTCCAGTTGATTGCCGTCTCAGCCTGCAAAGCCACAGGAGGTGGACCTGGCCCTGACCTCTCCCCCTGCCAGCCCCCCACCCTAGGACCACGGTACCACCATCTCTGCTGACTAAGTTCTCAGAAAGCTCTTACCCATCGTGCAGTGCTGTGTGTGTGACTGTTTCTTAGGGCAGTACGTGTCTGAGGTCCTAGGAAATGAAGCAGGTGGGGAATGGAGAGTCGTGCTCTTTTTCAAGGCAGAAGATGCCAGTTTCTGGTTTTCGCAAAATGACAAAGGGAGTAGCAGCTGGGAGATGCCATCAGTACATATATGAGTATGTATCTCTCCAGCATGTTCCTACATCAAGTTTCATTTCATTTTCTGTGGGGAAGAAAAGTTTAAGAGCAATTGTACTTCCTACCAGCAGCACCACCCCACACCTTCAACAGTCCCGCACCTTTGCACAGTCCCTGTCCCAGAGACCACTGGAGCAGCTAGAACGGGGAGTACGCTAGGGGAGCTTCTCCTCCAGCTTTCCTATAAAATGACAAGTGTGTTGCATAGCAGTGTTAAGGAACATTTTCATGTGGTTGTAATAGGCTGAAATGCAGCAAATTCTTCAGCAGTTCAAGTACAAACGCGTGGAGTTAATTATTTTTCTTGCAGTAGGTCACTGCCGCAGTTTTTGGATTGGCTGCTGCTCTAACGCAATCACAGGCACTGATCTTAAATTTTAGGTGTTCTGCTGCAGTCCTCTGCTCCTATAAATGCTCTCTCTTTTTTAGATATGGTACAAATCTTTGTTCCTGACCAGTGTTTAAGACAAGAAAGGCCATTTTTTGCAGATTCACTGTTTCATATTAGTAATTTGCAAATTGTTACAGTAATCAACAAATGAAAGAGAAATATTTAGAATGATAGTACCACAGTGACCCAAGTAGC
This sequence comes from Apaloderma vittatum, assembly GCF_000703405.1. NCBI lineage: Eukaryota > Metazoa > Chordata > Aves > Trogoniformes > Trogonidae > Apaloderma > Apaloderma vittatum. The sequence continues at coordinate 57,717 of NW_009732179.1, read as the reverse complement.
ACAACTGTCTATCTGTTGTCTCTCCCTCATATACCTCTCCAATGACTGGCTGTTGTCTCCTGCTCCTTCTTGTTTAGGAGATAATTTGAGAATACCATTGCAGATTTATGAGCCCTTTCACGGTTTTAATTCTTTTGGACCTGACTGACAGAAACAAATGTCACATTCCAAAGTGCTTTGCAAAGAAACCAGCATTTGCTCGGGTCCTCAGAGCTAGCAGATTCTGTTTATCTGCTCTGGAATTTTCCTTTGTAAGTGTTATTTTTGAAGGACTACTTCATTTGAGCCTTGACTGATAACTTCTACTCCATCGGTGGTCTACAAGCATTTTTTTATCACATACGCCTGACTGAGATCAGGGCTGTTTATATAGGTAGCAAAGAAGCTGCTGCTCTGTGAACATTCCTGGCATAATAGGGTTAGACCAGTCATTCTTCAGTAGCTTTTACAAAAGAAATTTCTGGGCACAGCCAGGCACTTCTTTAACTTTGGGAGGAGCCAGCCTAGCAGGTCTTGAAGCCACAGCTCCATTCCCCTTTGTTTGTTTTCTGGCCCCTACAGCAGCTGCTTATCCATTGTAATCCTTGAATTGATCCTGTCAGTGCAGTTCAGGGAATCAGAAAAATATCCCATAGGGGAAAGTGAGCACTTGGCGATAAATCTGGTGATTTACAGCTCCATAGACAAATGCTGAAAAAGGCTTCAGAGAACAAAAACCTGTCTGAAAATGCAGTAAGAAAGCCTTTCAGCCCAAATGGAGTTATTCCTACTTTGCAGAAGGAAAGACTTATCTTGGTAGCCAGGGCTGTGTGTGCTTTACTTTGCACATACAGCAAATACTTCTGTAGAGCCAGATGCTTTAGTCATCAGTCTAGATTTTACCCTAATTCATGGTTAGGGTTCCAGTCAGGTATGTGTAGGCTATTTCAGAAACACAGGAAACATCATGTGACAACAGAGGTTATTCATCAATATATCAGAATATGTATCTGTAAACCATTTGCCAGGCTCAGAAGGAAAATGTTGTTCCAAGAAGTCTTTAGTAGGAAATACAAGATGGAGCAGAAGACCTGTTAGGTAGCGAGTGTATTGTTCTCAGAAGACACAGAAAGCCTGGACTTCTGAGATGGGAAGAATCTGCTTCCTCTTTTACTGGTGAGGAAGCCCAAGTCTGAGCTCAACAAAGTCATCAGCACAGTGAGAGCAGGATCAGGCCCAGGGCATACTATTTCATGCAGTGCAGCAACAACTACAAAATGAACTAAGCCATAAATAGTTTAATAAGAAACAAAATAGGGATTTGGTTGGTTTTTTTAAATGAATCTGTAAAAGACTGTTTCACGTCTTTCAAAGATACTTAGCCTAGTAGCACCTGTACATGTAAGAATGGATATTCAATTACCCTATAACTGTGTATGAGTTTTACCTCAGTGACTCTCTTGAGAAATAGCCTACAAGTTCTCTTCTGCAGTGTGGACCCCTGTACAAAATTATACCAAGGTAAGTAGAGTGGCAAGACCTTACTGCATTACAGTTCCATAAAGATCTGCAGAACTCGGAACTTCAAGCTGTGCATTGTTTGCATTCTGTTCTTACCACTGTTATGGCTGCTGCAATCCCATGAATCAATCCTGATTTATTGGCACAATTATTCTTACTAAGCCTCACTGAAAAGCAAATGAATACTGAAAAGTTAGATCCAATTAAATGTGTAGCGTGCTCAATCAGAAACTTAAATTACTTTGCACCAGCAGCTAGGGCTACCTTGTAAATCCTTCTAGAAAGCACAGGGAATCCCACATTTAATTTCCACGGGACCATTTTGCTGCACGTAAAGAGCGGCTGAAGGAGCTTTGCAGTCAGGACTGTCAATTAAGTTCCTTAATTGGCAGGAAGAAGTGAGGATAAAATCCTGATCCTGAAAATATTTGCAAGGGTGAAGACATTAGAGCAGAGCAGTCCTGTTCTTTCCAGGTGGGCTACAGCACAGCTGTTATTAACCACCAATGTCAGAGTTAACAGAAGTCATTCTTTCTTCATTCTCTATTTGGAAATGTACCAACAGAAGCCTAAAATTCTGTTGCACACTATAGATGTGCATTTGAGGGGTGACTGTGTGCATACATGTAGGTGACTTATGTTTCTTATGTGTTACTTGACAAAGCCTCTGATAGTCAGACCTCTGACAACATTAGTGAGACTAAAGCCTTTTCTGCTACTTCTATTCTCTACCTTCTACTATCAGATTTCTGGTTGAAAACATATCCAATAAATTTCAGGACTGCTTAGGGTCTTACGTTAGGGTCTTAAGTGTCTATTATACATAAGCATATGGATGAAAATGGAAAACCCGTATATCCTGAAAGAGCCCATGACATGCTGATAGATCCCGTGAGCAAAGAGCATCACTGCTTGCGTTACTGACTGCACATTCACTTTTGCAAGAGGCTCAGATATGCCAAGACACTTCAACTGATGTTACAATAATTGTGTATATATATATATGTAAAAAATGCATCTAAATATTGAACTTTACAGTTGATAGTGTTTCTCCAAGAAATCTGCACATAGTGGTGTTAAGGACAAGGCCAGCTTTGGCACATGCATAGCTGTATATGACTCAGTAAGTATAAAACCTGGAATTGCTAGGTAATAAAGCATAACAAGATTAATGTCTTCATGGGGTATAACACAAGTAAATCGTACAAACAATTTTGTCCCGGTACTAAATTTAAATTATAGCCAAGTTATTCTAGTTATTTTCAATGGCAAGCATCAATCATCTCTTTTGATAGATCCATGATCGCAGACCTGATGAAAGCGCTAAATGGAAGAAGAAATTAAACACCTGTTTACGAAAGGGTACTGAGAAACAACTGGAGGCTACTGCCCAAGAAAATGGTTTTAATTACAAAGTATGAGCCACACTAAGCCCTGTGGTCTAAAGAAGTTGGGGATTTCTTTCAGTGACTTGAACAAAGAAAAAGACTGTGAGAGTTATGCAGCCATGAGTGTGTTCCTGGAGAAAAGAAAGGAGACTCCTTTCTTCTTGAGCTCCTTTTCCATAGGCATGGAATGGACTGGAGGAAACCCTGGAACTAGTGAAGAAAAAAACTCCCTGCTCCGGTTTGTGTATTGGTGGGATAACAGAGCTTTGTGTACACGTTTTGTGATATGTAGGATAACACTAGCAAAATGTTTGTAATCTTGGAAAATTACTTGTATCCTTTTTAACGTTGGAAGAAATTCTCATTCGCTTAGCTCAGCATCTAGATCTTTTTAAAATCTTTGACCCTTTGCTTTGTGCTGACTTTTCATCACCATACTGACCAAAAAAACTAGAGACATGACTATTATTAAGTTCAGTTTGGAAGATGTCGTGGTAAGTGCTTTTGTACTCGAGCTGTTTTCAGCACTTCAGTTTAAAGAGAAACAGCCTGCAAGGAAACCCAAAGGGGTTTATATTTCCTAAGTACAAGTTGAATCCCAGGGACTTTTATGGGACAAACAAAGTTGAAAAAAGAATATTCAGTTAGAAAAGAATCACAGAATCATAGAATGGCCTAGGCTGGAAGGGACCTTAGAGATCGTTTAATCCAACCTTGCTGTCATGGGCAGGGACGCCTCTCAACTAGATCAGGCAACACATGGGCACCGAATACTTACTATGTAGTCATAATTAATAACCTCTTATACCTCATGTGTTAAATAAGGTAATAACGTGCTTAAATCCTCTGGGAAAAGAGAACTGACTGTATGCTTTTAAATACCATTTATTCTTAGAGAAAGCAAGTCAGGATGCTCATGCCTCCGGTGAGATTCTGGGAAAGAGCATTTGCTGGGCATCTGCGGAGCCACCACTGTCCCCTCTAACAGGTACCCGGAGTCACATGTGAGGGCAGCAGCAGGTGCTGAGTAATTGGTCTCCAGGTCTCAAGGCTGAGCCTGCAGAGGAATCCTGCCAGAGCTCTGCTTTTTGCCCAGAGGCTTAAAATATCCCAAGACCCTCTAAAGGGAACCTGCTGCCTGACAGATAGGAAAAGATGTGCAAAGGAGACAGTTTCTGCAAAAGAGATGAGAATATTTAGGTTTGCAGAAATACTCTAAAGCAAATCTCTTTTCCTCTAGCTTCAAGATACCCGGTGAATTTTGAGGTTCAAATATTTGTCTGTGTGTTCAGAGGGTCCTGTAGGATTTCTGTGTGTTTTGCAGCTGTAGAATCTTCTTCCCACACACACCCCTAGCATATCCTACCACACATACAGCAAATAAATGGCTTTTGGCACCAACTGTTACACTGTCCATAGTAGTTTGTAACAGCCAATGTGTGTTGTGTGGGGATACCACCACCCCAATACAGAGAGTAAAGAGGTTAGGAAAATAATTGATATAACTACCGCTTGCTAGCCAGCGGAGCCCAGCGTGGAACTCCAAGGCGTGTTTGCCAGACGAGTGATGCTGAAAGAAGAATGATGACTCTGATGGAGCCTTCAGTATCCGTGGGAGATGCAGTGATGTAGTCTTCTAAGACTGACAGTGAATAAAGGATAGCTGGACTTGCTCAGTCCAAATATGCCTGCTCTGAAATCTGTCTTCTGCTTTCATGCACTTGCATGCACTTCCATCTTCAGTTTTCCTGGACTGTGTCTATGTCACACCAAGGGCAAGCTGAAAGTTGCAATATAAATAAGATATCTGTTGGAGAAATGTGTTTCTTATTATATGCTTTATAAAATAAAATCAAGTTAGCAATTGAAGTGGTGCTCTGGACAGCACAGGTGACATCTCCCAGATGAGCACTGAATGCTTTGTTTACATTGCAGAGGATGAGAAGTAGGAGTGAAATAAAACCAAATTACTCAGATAGGTAACTGAGCTGGAGAGGAGTGATTCACATTCTAAAAGTGGGATCTTTTTTGTCTCACTTCCAGGACAATGCCAGGGGTGAAATATTGCACTTTGACTGATTTTCTTAGTTAAAAGAACATTACTTCTGCTTTTGGTATTCCTGTGGAGTGTGAGGGACAATTAGAATACCTCAGCAATTAAAATGCTTGGAGATGTTGTAACCCATAGTGTGAATATTTGTTGGTTTATCCCCTCCATGATAATGCAGAAATTCACCAAAATTAATCCTCAGTAACTATCAAGAACAAAGATAAGTTTTAGGTGTATCTCAATTGTGATTTTTTTTTTCATTTCTGTAACATCTATTTCCAGTTTTGTGAGCTTAGATATTGCAGTTGGCCAGGAGACAGCTCACTTCAGTTGCTCTTAGCCTGTGTATAATCATTTGTTGTTATTTTTGTAAAGATGACTCAAGCTGATTGATAAGCTGTTACTCCAAGAGCAACAAATTTACCCTCTGTGATGTATATTTTTAGGGATAAATCTTAAAAGTCAAATGCACATTTCTAATTAACCATGTGTGAAATAAACCATGTTGAGTTAGAGGGGAATTTCACTGCATGCCTATAATTAATCAGAGTATGAAAGATGGGTAAACTAACAAACATAAGGTGAGAGGATCTTTATTTATAAGAAGCATTTAGCACCATTTAGTTCACAAGTTTGGTTTCTGCTGACCATCTGTCATAGCTGCTGTCAACTTCACAAGCCTCGTGAACTTCGCCATTCCTAGTGTTAGACTTCAAAAGATGCTGCGCCCACCCACCACTCTCACATGGATCCATAGACATATTGTGGCAGCGTGAAACAAAGAGTGGGTTTGGCAGGAATAGGAGAGACTGCCCTGGTGTTTCAGTTTTCTTCCTTCCAAAGTAGCAGGCATGTAATTGGATTAACTGGACTAAAGTCACTACAGCTTGAAGAGGTAACGTCAGGTTCAGCATCAGATACCTCATTGGTAATCAGAATATTCTTACCCAGCACCATTTGATAAATGGCAGGAACTAAATCCCCGTTGCAAGATTGTACTCTCTTCTCAAATGAGGTAGCAAAACCAGGTGACATGCTTTAGATATTTCCAAAATAGTGTGTATGACATAGAAGTCAGGAGCCTTTAAAATATATATTATAAAAACCTTCTTAGAAATCTGGAAAGCAAGTAAGGAAGGGACACTCGTGAGCCATAAGAGGAGGCTGAGAGGTGACCTCCATCCATCGGGAGGACGGAGCCAGGCTCCGTGATGTCCGGTGATGGGTACAAGCTGGAACGTAGGAGGTTCCACAAAAATATTAGAAAAAACTTTTTCACTGTGAAGGTGACAGAGCACTGGCACAGGCTGCCCAGGGAGGTTGTGGAGTCTCCTTCTCTGGAGACTTTCAAAACCCGCCTGGACGCGTTCCTGTGTGACCTACTGTAGGTGATCCTGCTCTGGCAGGGGGGCTGGACTAGGTGATCTTTCGAGGTCCCTTCCAACCCCTGACATTCTGTGATTCTGTGATTCAATGTGATATCCATTACTATCTAAGTGCAGCCTAGCACAGCTGATTGCAACAAACTTCAAAAGATACTTATCAAGTATTAATTCTTCTTAAATTTTCTTTAAAAGCTGTGGGGACATGGTAGACCCTCTCAACTCCCCTCTTGGTATTCAGCTCACAGATATTTTTAAGGCCTGTGGACCTTGACATGCATATTTGTCACGTTGACGCAGAAGGTGTTGCAGAGACTCCTTTCCATAGTCTCCTGTGACTATCCGGCAGCTCTGGGAAGATGTTTATTGTGTTCTCACTACTGTCCTCTCACCAGTGGCTGAGGTGGAGGTGTTCTCACCTCTGCAGAAGAGTATGTGCATCTGTTGGTATGGCTGGGCACTACAACACCTATTTGCTACAGGGTGCAGAACGCTGAGTTTCAAATACCTGTTTGCAAACTTTTCATGTTCTGGGCTAAAATTTCCAAGTGTTTTTGAGATTTGGCAACAAAAGAAAGTAAAAATGGACAGGAAACATCCCTTAGGTATGCGCAGATATAGATAGCAGATTAATAATTGGAGTATCATTTATTAGGGGGGTTTTTTTACAAGATTGTAATAATTTGATTATCTTAAGCCTGTTATTTTTACACTTCTTATAAAACTGTCAGGCAGATCACATCTTCCTTCGTAGTATTGGTGACTTGCTGTTACTGACCTCTGATCTGCTTATTATCAAGAAAAAACCTGGGTACACTTTGCAAACATTGGTACATGCTATGCTTTCTACCACTCTTTCTTTTAAAGCCCTAATGAACATAGAAAATACCTTGTGAAATAAGAAAGGTTCATGGACTCCATAGGAGCTAACGAATGGGAAGTACAGAATAGTCAGACGAGGCGCATAAAGTTGGAGGTCGCTTTGGTTTCAAGCTGTTTGAGGAGATGCGTTCCTGCGGTCATTCTCTCTTCCTTGCTGGCAAATCTCCCACAAGAGTTATGGTAAGATGGATGCAATCATTCCTCAAAATCTGCCCTGTTAGCATAGATGTCAGGCTGGACCAGCCAGTACAGCTGTATTGTCTATACCATGCCTGGAGCTTGAAGCGTGCCGTCTCCTGGATTTCCTCACCTGCACTGAATGCATATGAATTACAGGTTGGTTCCTGCACTACAGGTGGACCTGTGGCAGCCCAGCAGCCCCTTCCACATTGTCGAAGGTACGGTCACCGATGTGCGAGTACCACAGAACACGTCCCGAAGGCTGCTGCCCTACCTCCAGCAAGCAAACATCCAGTACACGTAAGCCTGCCTTTCGCTTTCTGTGCCTCGTTCTGGAGATCTGGCCTCCAAGGCAGGTCTGTATCTACCAAGCTGAGTGTGCTTGAAAATACGTTCCACACCATAGTAATTAGGCTGGCAGACAGCTAGACATTGCCAAGAAAACAACCATTTTAATGGGAGAACAGAAAATCTCCCACAGGCAGGCAGTTTTAATTAACTGTCCTCCTTTGGAGTCAGGCTGAAGTGTTTTCAATGTATATGAAATCACATCTGTTAAGAGAGGGATGGTAATTGCTAATTCTACAGCCTGCTTTGCCTCTCTCTGAATTTAACAGGAGCAAGGTTTGTTTACAAGTGTGCTGCAAATGTGGACACGAGCCTTTTTCGTGAATTATAAAGGAATGTGCTAGTTCTGTTTTATAACTCTCCATTCCTTCTCACCCAATGCAAGATACAGAACAAATATACACTAAGAATCACACGTCATTTATAGCACTTCTTAAAAGCATTCAAGACAGTTGTGGAGTATACTTATCATTTCATATCTATCAATATGATATACTAGACAAGAGTAGTGATTGTGTCATTAAAAGCTTTTCAGTGAGATGCTGAAACATCTGAATAAGCAACTGATGAGTTCTTTGAATTCTCAAACATTTGCTTAATAAAGCCTTACGTGAGGCTATTTATGCTTATTTCTCAGTGAGAAAAGGATGGCAGAAATTATATATACTCTTATCAGAATTCTGTCTTCTTGTAACAATGGTCTCTTATTTGTTGTTCTAAAAATACAGAAACAAATGTAAGGAAATTAATTATGCAGGCCCAGTAGCTGAAGTTCAGAGGGACTTTCATGTGGGTTCAACACTGCTTCAATTTTGTTTGTGTTTAAAAATGAGATGGAGATTGCTGTAATTGTTTTCCTGTGCTTATACAAAAAAATGTCCCCTAATTACCGCACCCAGGCAGTTGTATTCATGTCTGCTGCTGTTCCTGCTCACAGTAATCACCTTTAATGAAATGACAGAAGGCTATTTTATAGGTGTTGTAAACACTCCCCGGACTTGAAGACCTCTGCTTAGGTTGCAGAGCAGACTGTGCTCAGGCAAGAGCTGCAAGAGTAAAGAGTCTCTGCAGTTTGTCTGAAATGTGCTACAAATACTAGGACAATATCACCTTAATTTTCCACAGAGAAAATTTCCTGACATTTGGCACACAAGTTGTGCAGACTTCGAAGGAAGCCGGGCAGTGTTTTGTCAGCTCCAGACTCTTTTCTTTGCTGTCCATCTCCCCACTGACCATTTTGGACTCCTTGTCCACTGGATCCTGGCCGTCAGAAGCAAAACCCTTTAAAGCCTTGGACAAGCATGTGCTTGCCCTCACAAGCCTGCTGAGGTCTGTAACTCCTCAGGAGCCCTCAGGATTCACCCTGAGAGCAGCTACAGCTGTAGCCGGGGAGCACGGGGAGCGGGGCTGGCAGGCACGACCATGCCCAGAGCACAGCTGAGCTGAAGCACCATGGGGCAAGGTTTCATACAGCTCATTTTCTCATGGCTGTTTCTCACAATATTTATTTTATTTTATTTTATTTTTGACACACTATTTGGAAGGGAAATAAATTGCTACATCCCTTTCAGAACTGGAAAATTTGAGGCAAATACCGTGCAAAACTGATGGGGTGATGTCTGCCTAAATTATGACAAATTTCTAAAGACAGGAAGCATTAAAGCAGCCTTAATAATGAACAAAGTGACCAGCCCTTGCCTGTAAGACAGATTTGTCTGTCCCAGTGTCTGATTTATGACAAGATGGTCATGAAAACAAGCCAGGCATCAGATAAACTCTTATTGCACCAAGTTGCTTCGGTTGTAAGTTGTCTGGCAATGAAACCGCTTAGGTTGTATTCTGACCTGAGGTATGGAAGAGCCTTTGTGTTACGAGCGCACATAGTACACAGTCATTTAAGAGTAAAGAAAGATTATTAAATCTCATTTGGAGTACAGACACATAAACACTCAGGAGTTGTGAAATTAAATCTTTTCTTATAAAAGTGAACAAATAGAGCTTGGTCCTGGTAGGCACTTACACTAATCAGAATTCAGCAAAGCAGGCAATTATTTTTTAACATACTAGGTGTCCTAATGACTTCAATAAAACCACGGCTTTAATCTAACTACAGGCTTAAATGCATTACAGTACTGGTCTTAGAGTGTATAGTACGTTGCAAGTCAAGACTATAAGCCCTTAGTTTGTTTAATGAAAGTTGCTGATGTAGAACGGTGTAATTCCCAGTTACACAATTACTTCAGTAATACATTTGAAGGTAGGGATAACCTGTACTTTGATATTATATGTAGATAGACCTATTGTCTTTGATTCTACTGTACAACGGAGTTAGAATCATAGTGAATGCAGTTTCTTTCCATCGTTTTTCAATCTTTGCAGCCAGTGCCTATGAAACTTTACAAGGTTGAATGTGACTGTCATTTTACAGGAATGATGAATTAGTGGTGTGGTCATTACATGTTGCCATGCTTCAGGAGAAGGTGATACACAAGGGTGACTCCCACTTTTACAGGGATGTTGTCACTGATGTCGCTGGCAATATTCCCATCTCCTACCACTGTGTCATGGAAAGGATAGCTACTTCAACTTCTTCAATATAATTCTTTTTAGCTATTTCTGTATTAGCTTTTTATACTTGTATCCTTATTTGATTTTGCCATGAAATAGGAAAGCTTTCCGCTTATACCACTGCTTCTGCATTTTGGTTGTAATGCAAAGAACCTCTCACTTTTTATGCAAGCCTGTTTAATTTCCGCTTAGTATTGATTCATGCTTTTCCTGAGGTATTTTAAAATAACTGGCAAATTACTGTTGCAGAGTAGATAATACAAACCACACTTAAGGTTTTTTCTTTGTTTGTTGTGTTTCAGACAGAATGATAATGCTGCCAAATTCTTTTTTTGTTTTGGCTCTAAAAGTGGTAGGTGTATGTAGTGTTCTGTGCCAGTACAATAACTCCTGAAAGTGTGTGCATGTTTTTCTAAGCCTAAAAATATTTTTTATGATTTTGAAATCAACTTTGGAACATCCATTATCACATAATATAACTAGATTATAAAAGGAGACAGCAAATGCTGTTCCATAAACAAACGAAAGTGGCTTTTTCTTCACATTGGCTACATTATTTACATCATTCTGTTTTACTGCCTTAATGAGCTCATTGTGTTTTTTGTTTCAAAGCAGCTGGAGTATTTATTTGGCAGCATACATTCAAATAAGCTTGAAGCACTCTATTGTCAAAATATAACAGGTGATATAACGTCAGGATGGTTTAACTCCTGCTATATTGCTTCTTAATATGATTAGTTTTATGCTTTAGCCTGTGTGTTCTACTAGTTTTTCAGTAATACCACTATCTTTTTTTACCTAGGATTCTCATATCAGACCTGCAGAAAGCAGTAGAAAACCAAACTGGACAGAGGTCATATAGGAATCGAAGGTCCCTCTCTGAGTATAACTATGAAGTGTATCACTCCCTAGAAGAAGTATGTGAAAATTCATATTGTTCCTCTTATTTGCTAAACTGTTGTTTTTAATAAGGCTAAGATTTTACTCTGTCTATGAGTTAGCGTTGCCTGTTCATCTTCTAAGTGTTCTAAATATTTCTTCTTCAGAAATACATAGCTTCTTGAAAAATATATATATATTTAATAGTTGTATTCAAGGCTTATCTTTACATGCTACTCTCTTTGATAGCTTCTGGGTTTTGTTTTTAAAGTAGGTCTTTTACTCTGATGGAATAAGAGATTTCAGTGAATGATTAGTCTCACTTAGTCATTTACATAAGCAGTATGAGCAACTGCTTAAGTATTTGCACAAGAGACCCAAAGACTTAAAATGACTTAGATACAAATTCATGCTTGAGGGATACTATCCTGGATGACAGCTGGGTAAATGATTTCTGTTGATTTTAGTGTGTCCACATACATAGTTTCAGACTGTCCAAAAGAAAGTCACTGAGCTGAGCATGGAGGGTGCTGCACCTCAACGAGAATCTGGTGCCCGTGAAACGAATAACACTGAATCCTGCAGTTCAGTCTGTTTGCCATTCTGTGTCCTGGCAGGCTGATTTGGGGACCTTCTTTCTTTATTCCATTAATATTTAGTAAGAATGGCAGATTAGTCCTGTACCAAGATTTTTGATGGACAGCTAGTGCATTCCAGTAGTATCCAAGAACGAATTGTGGAAAAAATCCCATGTGGCTGAAGGCTGCATCCAGCCTCTGGAGGTAGGGCTGTGAGAGCCCAAGGACAGTTCAAGTGTGAAAACAGAAACAAACAAATAAAGACAAAATATAAACTACAGGAAAATCCAAAACCAGAGAGGAATAAGAGATGAGATTAACAAATGTCACAGAATTACAAAATCACCTAGGTTGGAAAATACCTTTAAGATCATTGAGTTCAACCACCAACCTAACGCCGACAAGTCCTCAGCTAAACCATATCCCTAAGCACTATGTCTACACAGCTCTTAAAAATACTTCCAGGGATGGGGACTCCACTGCTGCCCTGGGCAACCCATTCCAATGCCTGATAATCCTTTGTAAAGAAATTTTTCCTAATAGTCAAGCTAAGCCACCCCTGGCACAATTTGAGGCCGTTTCCTCTTATCCTATCACTTGTTACTTGGTTGAAGAGACTGATCCCCATTTCTGTCAAATGTGTTACATTTGCTTCCCATGAAATGTAAAGATTGAAGCAACAATTTATTCCTGTGTTTCCAGATCCAGGATTGGATGTATGATCTGAATAAAACTCATTCAGATCTTGTTCACATGTTCTCTGTTGGAAAATCCTATGAAGGGAGGCCACTGTTTGTACTCAAGGTAAAGAATAAATAGTTATTACTCAGATTAAAATCTGGAATTGGTGACAGAGACTTTATTACTTTGGTTGTAGCGTGTACACCAGAGACACAGCTTAACAGTGTTTCCTAGGGATGAGTTACTAAGATAAAAGTATCTCTCTGATGGTTATCTTTAGTGAACACAAAAAAAAAAAAAGCTGAAAAACTAAAAGCCAAATCTTATTCACTTGAATTGGATATACATGGAGATGGATTGCAGGACAAATTTAATTAGGAGGATTTGGGTTTAAGGGAATTGGAAAATACTGTGTTTATAGACAACTTGGAAAGCAGTTGTGCTAGAGAGACACCCCAGAGTACTCTGGTGCCTTTCTCAGCACATGCCACATAAGCTTCCTCTTGAGCTACTGACAAAAATCCAGGGCTGTGTGCTCTCAAATCACATTATTAGGACCATGAATTAAATTCTGTCAGCAAGACACACAAAAAAAATTTACTTTGACTGTACTTTCATCTGCTGTTGCAGAGTTCTGAAAATTTGATTCTGCATCAAGCTATTCCTGTAGCATCTATGTGATTGTTCCTCATAAAAAAAGAATTGACAGATCTCACTTTTCCTTTAAATTCTTTTTTCTTTCCCATAGATCATCTTCATTATCTTGGCATACTGCATATCATTATCTTGGCCATGCCTCTGGAAACAATAAATTTATGTTCCTTTATACTAGGAAATTGAAAATGGTTTAGTGTTCCTGATGTTCAATTATTTGTGTTTCACTACTCTCATGAGATCTATTGATATTTCTATGAATATTCACACTTGAAGTTAGGTAAAAGATCACGGCCCTACAAGAAGGCTGTCTGGATGGACTGTGGGATTCATGCAAGAGAGTGGATTGGCCCTGCCTTCTGTCAGTGGTTCGTGAAAGAAGTAAGTGGTTAATGGTTTACAGTTCCTTCAGTTCAATAAGCATTGTATTTTTTTCTGTAACTGATCTAGTATACTGTTAATTAGATAAATAACTAGCTATTATACTCTGCTTTTTTTTTTTTCATTTGTAGAACACTTAAGTGCTTGATAAACGAAGCTGATAGTGACAGCTAGACACAGCTAGGCACAGGACAAAAATATGCCAGACACATATTGGCAGAGATAAGAAGTAGGATTTTATTCCAAGATCTAAAAATGTGAAGATTGTAATTCTGGTAATGGTCCAGGTAAATCAGTGCCACTGTGTACTGCTTCAGATCATTTCAGCAATATCTTTGCTTTAACCACTTAGATTAAGAAAGACATTTCTCTTTTGTATAAATCCATAGAAATAGGAAGCCAAAATCATAGAATCATAAAATAGAATCATAGAATTATTTAGGCTGATAAAGATCTTTAAGATCATTGAGTCCAAACATTAACCTAGCAATGCCAAGTCCACCACTAAACCATGTCCCTAAGCACCACATCTACACATCTTTTAAATACCTCGAGGGATGGTCACTCAACCACTTCCATGGGCAGCCTGTTCCAGTGTTTGACAACTCTTTCTGTAAAGAAATTTTTCCTAATATCCAGTCTAAACCTCCCCTGGCACAACTTGAGATCGTTTCCTCTTCTCCTGTTGTTTGTTACTTGGGAGAAAGACAGTTCCCCACTTCACTACAGCCTACTTTCAGGTGGTTGTAGAGAGCAATGAGGTTTCCTCTCAGCCTCCTTCTCTCCAGGCTAAACAACCCCAGTTCCCTCAGCCGCACCTCACTGTTCTTAAGACCATTCACCAGGTTCATTGCCCTTCTTTGGACATGCTCTGGCACTTCGGTCTCTTTCCTTGAGTGAGGGGCACAAAACTGAACACAGAATTTGAGGTGTGGCCTCACCAGTGACGAGTACAGGGTGATATTCGCTTCCCTGGTCCGGCTGACCACACTATTGCTGATACAGGCCAGGATGCTGTTGGCCTTCTTGGCCACCTGGGCACACTGCTTGCTGGCCCATGTGCAGCTGGCTGTCAGCCAACATCCCCAGGTCCTTTTCAGTCAAGAAACGACATATATTTTCTTCTTTCCTTTGAACAATATTTTAATCTAGCATTAAAGCAAGAAGCATCAGGGTAAGGATACATTATGCATCTATTCTCCATCTTTATATTAAAAATGACTGGGAGAGGAGAAGACATAAAATGATTAGATAGTTTGGTTTAGGATATTGCTTTTCTCATTAAACGAATTACCTTTAGTACTCAGGGAAAACTGAAGGTCTCTCCATGCTTCAAATTCTGCAGTTCTCTTATGTGGGCAAACTCCTCCCTTAAGCACCTCTGCAGCCCTGCAGCTCACTTTCCATCCTCCCGGGCATTTACAGGCAGTTCTGAGAAAGGGCAGTCAGCTTGGAAACAGAGTTTTTCCTGGCATGTTGTTGACTCTAAGGAATAGCACCACAAGCCCATTGATTTAAAGCAAGCAAAAGAAAATGTTGGATTTATGTGATGTTAGCTTCTTTTCTAGCAGGAACAGCATACACACATCCCTTTACCATGCAGGCAGCGTGAAATGTTTCATCGAGCTTTCCCTTCACCCTTGTGATCTCTGTCACCTGTTTTTATTAAAATATCCATACTCCTGTGTGCAACTAGGCTTTTCAAGTGATTTCACTTAGAAAACAGCTTCTATCTATGAGTGTCACTTGACATTCAGGCTCAAGAATGGACTCTGCAAACTTTACCAGATATTTCCATCCAGCTTGGGAACCCTCGGTATCTTGCTTGCACCTCTGGAAGCAGCAGCTTCTAAGTCCCAGTGAATTTGCTGCAAGCAGTGGGAAACACCACCTACCGTAGGGTGAAGGTGCCAGTGAGGAGCTGGCTGCTAGTGTGGCTTGACAAAGCATGGGCAGCAGCATCCCACTTTCTACAAAGCATCTGGAGTTGTTCAGCTGAGCAGGACCTGGCTCTCATCTATCTAGAAATGCAAAGCAGATTAAGGCAGAGCAGTCTTGGGAAGTGAGAAAGGCTAGAGCGTGGGAAGGCAAGAGGCTGCCTGCTACGCAGACTTTTTCTGTATTTGGGCAAAGACAATAGTTAGAGGAAAAGAGCAGATGAGCTTGCGAAAAAGGGAGAAAGATGTAAAAAAGATTAAAAAGAGAACTCACGGGAGTTTTGCGTTATGTTATAATATAATTGAAAGTACAAAACCAGCCTACTCATCTTTTGAAACAAACAACAGGAGAGTGAAGACTGTTGTTTGCTTTGGGGGGTTGGTCTTTTTGTTTGTTTTTTTTTCTGTGGTTCTTTATTATAATCTACTTCAACACGAGCTCTAGTCTTGGCTCTGTATTCCGTAGATCTGCTCTTGATAACAATGTCACTGTTTCTGCAGAAGATGTCCCTGAATGCCTGTGGTCTCTCAGCTAAAGATAATCAGATCTTCTACTAGGGTTAGCAATCCTGGTGGACTCCGAAAAACCCTACCTCATGGTCATTGAGTTTCAAGTCAAGAAAGGGGATGCTGTGTGTACACAGGATCAAAGTTTTAGGTGCCAGCTAATGAGTCACAGAGAAGTGTTTGTGCCTGTATTGTAGTAGAATACCAGTTAGGTTACACCCAAGTCCCACCCAATATCAAGCCTTACTCAGCTGAAAAGGGGTGGAAAAAAGGTCCTGAGAGCGGCCATATTAAGAGACCTTTGGTGGAGCAGGGAAGCAAGAGGACCTGTAAAAGGAAATGGAAAAGATTGTGTGTTGGACTACTTTGAAGGCAACTTGCAACGATAAATGAATCTAATGTAACCCAAATTCGTGTCCACAGTAATTTTTTTTTAAAAAAAATTTTGTTAGTCTGGATTTTTAAAAAGACTCCACGGGATCTAATCATACATTAAAATGTGGTAGTAAGTATTACAAACTGGAAAGAAAGGGACTGTTATGTGTTATTGCTTTCAGGAAAGCAGTAGACTTTAGAGACAAAGTTTATCAAACATAACATGCATTTATCCAAAATCAAATAGTCCTCACAGAAACAAAGAAACAAAACTTACAGACTTCTTGCAAAAGCACAGTCATATATATATATATGTTAAGAACATTGAACTCGTCTTCACTGGGTGTGCAATTGTGAGAGAAGAAGCAGAATTCAGATATCAAATTATCCAGACCTCAAATTTAGGATTTTACCATTGTTTCAAAAAACTGAAATATGGTTCACAGGCTGCTATTCCAATTAACATCAAAACTCAATTCTGTTTCACTTTTAGTGGAAGCAGATGAGGATTCCCATTACATCTGGTTTGACTTTCTTCCCTCTAATAAATGCTGACATTTGATCCACATCAATGATGTCTAACCTTGAAATGTCATTTATACGACATTTTCAGAAAACAGCATACAGGAGTTGTGACTTTAAGATGATGCACTATTCTTTGTACTTGATGCAGGAATTTCTATTTCAAGATTATAAAATTCAAGAAATGTAATTAAAAACCTTCAAGAAGCAAGCACTGATAGTACTTCTTGGCAAAATGTTCTAAGTATGCATTGGCAAGTGTAAGGGAAACATCCAAGTGCATCTCCCTAAGGGAGTGGCCCCACCGGGGCCTCAAATGAAGGTTCAAATAGCCTCACACTTCGGAAATTCAATAACCTCCACCATCACCTTCTTTTCCCATCTTCAGAAGTGGGACTTCTTAGGGAAAAAAAATGAAGACCAACATAGTTGACTGGATTTAGTATATAGGCATCTCAAATGTGAACTGTGACATGGTTTTCCCTAGATTCCCTAGGCTCTTGTCTTTTTCAGATGTTTAAGTCTTGAGGACTTTCCTCAAAATATTATTAGTCTTTGAGTGTGGGGAAGCTTACATTGCACATAGCTACTTTTCTTTAATGTGAGACCGTTGTGGATTTTTTTTTGTGGATGAGCAGTGCTGCCCTCTGTTTCTTCTGTGACAGAACCTAGCCAGTATCTGAGGTCTTTGCTGAATAAATGTTCAGAACTGCTTCTGAGCTTTCTGGATTTGGTCAGGGTGACCTGATAAGTTTGGTTTAGGCAGTGACCTTGCTGGATGGCCTGTGAATATTCCCTCACCCCTATCCACAGGCCCACTGGAAAGGAGCTGTGTAGTAGAGGGTTCCAAATCTACAGCCCTCTGAAGCCCTGCTCATCCTGTGGCACCATATTATCCCTTAAAGATGGGACATAATATGTGTCTCATCTCGAAAGAATCACAAATCTGAAAAGAATACCACTACACTCTCTATAGTTTTAGTTTGCGAGATGTAAGGCAAAAGGTCAAATTTCTGAAGTGTGCGTGTTTTTTATGATCTCAATTTTATGAGTTCCCAAATTATTCACGATAATGTGTTCGTGCTTCATCATGCACCCAGGGAGTAGACAGGTAACCCCAGACAAAGAAGCTAGAGGCTAGGGGCAGATTTTTTGTAATTTATTTTTTTAAATGCTGACGGTGGTATTGATTGCTGCCAAAACCAGGCCTGAATCGCAGTTTTGCTCCATAACAATGAGCTGAGAGAGACACACAACTCTCCAAGATGCAAAATGGCAACACCTGCCCCCACTATTCTAAATTTGAGACCGATTTATGAGTCCCCTTGTGGGATGCATATGGCATAGATGCTGCCAATTAGCAAGTCATTAGGCTTGTGGACCTGGCCCCAGAGATCAGTCTTTACCAGGAATTTTGCAGGGTTCAAGACCTCAGATTCTTCCTCAGGAATGTTTATGAAGTGCTTGACTGTAAAGAGAGGACACCTAAAATAACAGCACATGCACATATACAGAACTGAATGAGGACAGCAGTGGGATCAGATGCCAGTCCAAGCAGGAGAACCAGACAGCATCAGTGTTAAAAAGGGTTGGCTCTTCTTCAGACCCTTGCAGGCTATGTGGCCAGAAGGCCATAAAGCTATAAGTATTTCTACTTAAGATCTGCTAAAAGCCAATGTAGCGTTTATACTCATTCTGCAAAATTCCATAGTCTGTGTCTTGATGGACAAAACATCTGCAATAGCCTTCATCAACAGTCAAAGCAACACTCAGTCATTCATTCCAGTGTTGAAGTCCACACTGTGAGGAAAACAACTTCACATTCTGGATCATTTCTGAGTCTTGCTGAGCTCCATCAAAACTAGTAACCCTTTAGGAGTCAGAAAATTTATTTCCCCTTGTTATCCATAGATACTAGAGCCTCAAAATACTGGCTGGTTATGAAACTCAGATACCAGTTTTTCGCCTACTTCAGAGATACCTTACACACTTGGGAGGGGTGTAAGATAGTTATGTGAAGTGACACACTAATGTCGTTAAAGTTCATACACTTGACCTATCACTTATCAACAGATTTAAGACATTTGAACAGGTGCAGCTGAGGTGTCACCTTTCCACAATCTGGGATTTCAGACTAATGTTAATTTAAAGGATGCTCATTACACCTATATTTAGTTACTATCTGAGACAATGTAGTGAGTTCACCTCTCATGATAGGCTTTCCATCTCCATTTTTTTTTAGTTCTCCCAGCCAGGGGTTTTGAACCATAGAAGAAGATGCAGGGACGTGACTTTATGCCACTCCTATTCCTAGGGACAGATATGCCGCTGTTCTTAACATATCTTTGAGTGCTGGCTCTCAGAAACTTGAAGAGCTTTTGAAATAATTTGAAATATTCCAAAGTGAATCAGAGGCATGCAAGGCCAAAGCAAACACTGTACCTGTAGCTTTTTCCTTTCATTCTTTAGCTGGATACATTCCTTCTCTCTGAGATGTGTTCTCTTTAGCCAAGGCTCTTCAGCTGATGTTGGTTTGTCTTGAATTTTTTTGTTGCTCTTGAAACCATCATATCTTCTTGCACTATGACGTCTCTCTATATGGGTTTTCTTCCTGTTCTCCAGGTTTTAGGTCACTCTTGTTTTAGGAAGGCCAGAAGCTTCTCAGGGCTGTATCTTGGTCCCCTGCAGCCTCCTTCATAGCTACCAGTGATTATGGCACCATGAAGACTGGGCTTGAAGGACCTGTCATCTGGTGACAGATCTCTGTACAAATGCTCTGGAGCTCTTTCAGTAAATCATTGGAGCTTAATTTTTATTGTTTGCCAGACTCCAGTTTCCCCAGCTATCTTTTTAGCTGCCTAACCTCAGAAAAAAGTAACTTCCCTGGGTGCTCCCTGTATATCCATTATCTGGAGGAAAAATGCATCTGTTTCATGCTGCAGCATCTATATTTGAAACACTCAGCCCTACTTATCTTTAACTAACTCATTCTTCTCTGTCAGGAACTTCTGCCTGAAACACTATTTTTTTTTCTCTGTCAGCAAGATCACCCTTCCACCCTCTTCACTCAGTACTTCATTCATCCGCCTTTCAACAGCAAGAGGTGCTGGCACAAGTGCAGAATCTGTTTTATCCTCATGATTTTTTTTCATCCTCCAAATGCTGCGCCTGTCAGCATCTGCATCTCTCCAGCATGTCCTTGCTACTGAAAACAGAAATTACTAATGTGCACCACTTCTGAGAGGAAGGAAAATGAAGCAGCAGTGAACACTGCTAACAAGAGTATCCTGGACAGTGTCCTCAGTTAGGATGCTTTTCTTTCTTTTATGCATAAAATCTAAGCCAATGCCAAAAATATGGAGTGCAGTACCATGATATCACCACAACGAGGCATGTGATGCACTGTTTAAAAGCAGCTGGGCAAACCATTTTTATACTGCCCGGTATTTCTTCCTCTTTTGGTCCATGGTGGGTTTTCCCAGGTTCTATTCATCAGTAGGACAGTTCAGAGAAGTTGCTTTCCTTTTCTGTGACATCTTCACAATGGCAAAAGAAGCTGGTTAAAATGGTTTCCAGTTTTCCTTTTCCAAAAAGAAATATGTGCTGCATTGTTTCTCTTAGAAACTTTCAGTTACTTGCCTGCATCCCCATGCCTACCCATGATCTTGAGAAGGTAAAAATTACTCTCATTTTGCTTGCACCTATTCATTTTTCACAATGTGAATACATCTTGATAAAATAAAGGTAACCCTACAGCTGTGTTGTGCCTGTAGCAGGAATTCTTCAACGACACTTGCTAGCACAATCTCCTATATAAGTATTAATCAGTAGGACATTCAAATTCTACCCCGGGAAGGCTTGTAAGCTCTAGGGTATGTTCTTATTCAAGGCATGAAGAGAATTCATGTTGTTGTACCAACACATTGCTTGACCTAGGAAAGAAAATTCAGCTTTATATTTTAGCAGTCCATTGCTATAGAACAATGCCGAGTAATTAGGGACTCAGCAAAACTACTGATGTGCAGAAACACTACCGAGCATGAGAAAGGACTGTGAAAGAAAATTCTGTGTGTTGGACTATTTAGTTGTTCCAGAAATTGAACTGCAAGTAATAATTTGCATCTTAATTATTTAACTGTGTCCCAACAATTTAACTAAACAATGTATTCAGGTGAGTTCTGTTGAGATGCCTTCAATATGTAGTACCCTGGACCAACAATAACTAGGATGTTATATTTTTCTGTTGTATACCACCCAAGATGTAGAGAAATTTGTGTCACCCCTTTCAGTTCTTCAGAATAGCTCAGGCCTTTTCCCTGCTAGGCAGTCCTTGAATTATATGGAACCTATGATGCTTTTTATGTGCTGTCTCTCAGAGTGGAACCCAGAAGTTGTGTCTCCTGTTTCCACTAAGATCTGTGTTACTCTGTCCAGCTTCTTCCTCACAAGATCCTGCATTTGCTTGGGTGGTTCCAGCTGTGCACAATCTTCCTGCAACTGCTATTTCCTCCTCTAACACATCAGTCATGCTGCCGTCCCTCTGCCTCTTCTCTGCTTCTCCATCTTTGCCATTTGCATCATTAAGTACAAGTGTAAGCAAGCCTTTGGGATCCTGCAGGTCCTTCTTTTCAAACTTTTTATGGTCTCTCTTCTTAGTGTTGCAGTGTAGTTGCAGCACATCGTCATCTCTCTCAGTTTTTGTTTCTGTGTTCCTCCTGTAGGAAATGCTCCCAAAGAGGAAGAAGGATTTTACTTGGTGGGGAAAAAGAAATAAATCAGACACAGTTCAAGCTCCAGCCTTGAAAATTTGCCCCATTGTTTTAAGATGTTTGGGTTTAGATACTCAGTAATATCTTATCCTTTATCGTGGATATTGTGATTTGAGTGCCAAAGCAGGAAACTAGCAGTAAAAGATAAAATGGAGATAAAAAGATATAATGCTTCCAAGTACAGAAACAGAGCTAACTTGCCAAAGTGATAAAGTGACAATGATCATAGTGTCACCCTATTAAGTGTAAGTTGTACAGACAATAGTAAAGCATTGTATGTTACATTCACAAAGGATGCTTTAATTGATATCTTTATGTCAAAAGCAATTTTGTGTAATTTCTGATAGAACAACAATGGAGTCAATTGCCTGGGCTAAAATAGTAACTGTTTAATTCAATGTGATTGTTTAATTCAAAACCAGACAGAGCAAAAGCTGACTGTTACCTTAAATTTAATAATAATTGTGGGACAGCAAATCATTATTAAGCTCAACTGCAGAGTTTCTCTCAACCCTGTCTCCTTGCTTTGTCCTTCTCAATCAATCCCCTTACTCTATAAAAATCCCAACTGCATCCTAAATTCATTTTAGGCTCCTGCCTTTTATTGCCTTGTCAGTTTACAGTATAGCTCTTTTGTTCACTTTGTCCCCAAAATTAAATTTCCTATAGACCGGATCCTTAGCCAGCCTAAGCTGGCATAGCTCTGTCAACAACCGCCACTCCGCTGATCCAGATGATTGAGCCCCCTCCTATTAATCATCGGCCCTTTTCCCCATCCCCCAGGCAGATTGCTTGCATGGTGTTGGCAGGGTTCCTGTATCATCTGTTCATTCTCTAATAACACTATTCAGCATTTATTGGGCCAGCCCGGCTCTGTGCGCTTTCAGCAGCAAAGCTGCTATTGATTGCATGGTGGGGAAGCAGAATGAAGGCGTGTGAAGTCGCAGTACTTTGTACTCAGAGATCTCTCTGCTAACTACAATGTAGTTCACTCACTGGTGGTTTATATTCGTCTTGCCTGTGTCATAGGGAAGAGAAAATGTTTCGGCACTGGTGGGAGGAGGGTGATTCGCATGATCAGTGTTTGGAGGATTCAAGAATCACGTCACGAAAGGCGAATTGTGGGCTTTGCTCCAGCAAGGACGTACCTTAGTAACTGTAAGGCACATTGCCAAAGACCTCCCTGTTCAGGGAGGAAAGATTATACAGTCTGCGTTGTCTGATTACATATATCGGAGAAAATTGTCAGATACAAACAGTAGGGAGGACAAAATTTTTTCAGCAGAAAGAGTGAATATGATCTCACACCTGGTTACACCGTCTACGCTCTTGCTTTCCATGAAGAAGAAAGCCACACCAGATTCATTAGATCTTCAGTGAAATGCTACTCTTAACAGGATAACCAATTTATTAAGATAAATCATATATGCTTTAAAGAACAGGATTGAATGATTGACTTATTTGGCTCTGTATCAACTTTAAGACTTAAAATTTTGAAGAGTGCTGCTGGGGTCTATAATGCTTTATAAAGTCTCTCCTAGTATTTTGTCAATGACGGAAGGCATTGGAATAACAGAATAGCTTTAAAAAATGAAAGGGTGTCTGGCATTTTGCAGTCCGTGTTTTGTTTTGATGTTTAAATGGTGGTGCTTTTGCCTATCAAGGAAAATGTATTTGCACAGGATATAAAACATGTGGAACATTAGTAAGTCATAATTCAAGTATTTTCATTATGTCACTTTTTGAAAATTTGGAAAGATTCTGAAAAATTTGCAAAGCTCATCCATGCAATTTTTAAGGAGTGTGTTACCTTAAATTAATTAATTATCTGTAGTTATTTTAAGGAGATTATTTTTAAAGTATTTTAAAAAATCTAATCTTATAACATTATAGTTTATAATACAGTACAGTGTAACAAACTGCACAATTAACTGACAGCAGAAGAATGACATACATAAATACAGATACAAGCAAATATGCCAATCTCATTATCATTATGTAAATACCCACCATGGAGACACAACCTGTTAATTTGTTAATACTGTCTAAAAAGACAAGAAGCATTAAAAAGTCAAGGAAGTGGTGTGTGATGCCTTATTTCCTCCCCAGCCAAAATACTTCTCCCTGAAATAAGCATGATGAAAATGTTACTTTACTTGCCTCACATTTTGGGGACAGCTTGGTTCTTTTTCCACTGTAAGAACAGCCTTACAGATTTAACATCCATACTTACCGTATAGGCTCTTAATCCTGTGAAGATTGAAGTGCAGGGCTAGCTTAATGCACAGAGTAGCCCTAGTTACTCTAGGATGTGTTCTGCATGTGGAATACCACATGCCCTTGTATTCATGGTCATTATTTCTGAGCAGCCACAGCCTCTGTTTTGACAAAATTACTTTTTACTACAGCTGCATTTCCCTGAATACCAGTATCTTTATCCAAATATATTTATACCTTCATGTGGCTTCCTAAAGAAGTAAATAGAATTTAAACACAATACCATTCCAGCTAAGAATCTTTGGGGAATTTCTGGCACTTGGGCAAGGGGACCTGTGATCTCTGCATTGGCCAGGAACTTTCTCCCAGGCAGCCCATAGCTCCACCAAGTTTCACCTCAAAAGCCCTCTCATCCTCTTCTCCCCCATGGCAACCCTCCCCACTTTCCGCATCTCGTCCCGCTGTGCAGTGCTCCATGCCATGTTGTCCCAGCTGCTGCCTACACCTCATGTCATTCTGTGCTGCGCCCCCTTTGCCCTCTTACTGCTCACCTTCTCCTCCTCTGGCCTGGCTGGGGCAGAAGAGGAGCTCAGTGAGGAGCAGCACTGGGTGACTTGGTGGCTTTGCCACAGGGACGAGCACTGAATTGGATCTGCAAGTGAGGCTGAAGGACCTGCGACTGAAACCCATGACAGCGGCCTGTGCAGAGCACTGCTTGGAGGGGAGGTTGGGGACAAAGTGCTGGGCCAGGACAGTGCTGCATGACAGAGGTTGTTAGCGGACGGCATAGAAAAAGTATTTAGCAGTCTCTCTAAGTCCTCAGTGAAGACAAAAATGTTCAGCCTCCTCCATGAGTAAATTTCAGCCCGACACCCAATTGCACGGGTATTTCTTACAGGTATTTCACGACAAACATCTGTCAGCTCCCGCAGCAGCATCAATACTCCAAGCAGCTGCATGGTTAGGAGCTCAGAAGCACTGAATTCCTGTATTCACACTCTTCCCTGGCCTTTGTCAGTTGGAAAGCTTTCAGCTTAGTTTATTTCAGAGCAAATCTTGGATCTGAATACTTGGATACTTCTTGGATCTGAAGGGCCAGAACTAGTGCAGAGCGGAGGGCTGTAATCACAGCAGCGGGAGGAGAGGAGGCAGCCTCAGGCGTCCCTCTGAACCCAGCGTCACTGTGATACACTTTCCACCTGTCCAGTGAAATGCTTGGTTCCTCACCTTACAGAATCAAGACCTACACTTGAGGTAGTCAAAAAGTTTATATTATTATTCTATTATAAAGGAATAAGCTACCTGTATTGCTGATTGTACATACAGTAAATTACTCTGAATACAACAGAACCTTATATAATGTGAGTATTAAATGATTTAAGACCTGCTGTGATCTCACTGAATTATCACCTGGTGGAAACAACAGCACTCCATTGTCTTATAGGAGCTAAACTCATTTCCTTAGCTAAGAATCCATCCCACTGACTTTCAGCTCCTGCATCAGGAAACAGTTTGTATGCATTTGCTTCTCTGTAATCTGAGTTGTGTTTTCTTGGTTATTGAAATTGACTGGGAAGCAGAGAGAATAGGGTCTTTCAAACACCTTTATCACGTGTTCACATGCTGCCTTTAATCATATTTGCAGGAAGATGTGAGTCTTTCAAGTACAGCTCTAAGGATGTCAGTGGTGGTGTGAGATCAGATCTCTCTGCTGCCAAAGGCTGCATGACAGCCTTAACCTGTGACAATACTTAATCAGGAAATTATTTTTATTATTGAAACTACTTTCTTCGGCTTTTCTGCTTTAGGCTCTTCAGACATACCAGACCGATCCTGCCATGAGAAAGATGCTAACTCATCTGTATTTCTATATCATGCCAGTGTTTAATGTGGATGGATATCATTTTAGCTGGACAAATGTAAGTAGCATCAGTAGTATTACTCAAACAATTGTTCAGACAGGAAAGATTGAATGGTTGTTATATCATTCGAAGGTGACCTGTGTAGTCTTGTCTATCTATTCTGGCATGCAAAATGGAAATAAATTACTCCAGTTAAAATACAATACTGAATATGTTTACCAGGGTTGGTTTGTTGTGTTTACAAATAGATTGTTGCAAGATATAGTAATATTGATATTTAACTATTTTGTAACTTGTATTAGGATCGATTTTGGAGAAAAACAAGGTCAAAGAACACAAGGTTTCGGTGTCATGGTGTTGATGCTAATCGAAACTGGAAAGTGAAATGGTGTGGTAAGTCTGGAGATACTGTGGTCCACCAGTTCAGATTACCCTGTATTTAATTATCCACAGAGTAAGTAGGTTAGGTCACATCTGTTGTTAAGTGTTCTCTTTTCCATAGTTAAAGTCGAAGTTACTTTCCCATAAAGGCAAAAGCCACAACTCAAATCTGCCTTCTAGCTTCTAACAAAATAAAAGTCCTGAACTTTGGAAACATCACAAGTAAAAAGTTTTCGTAATGATTGTGGCAAAAGTAAAAAAACACACATACCGCTATTCTGTATTTCTGCAATCATGTAAATAATTTGAAGCACGGTACTGAGCCTGGCACATCACATTTCAAAATTTACTTAACAACAGCTTTAGGAAATATTTCAAACTTCATTTTATTTAATTCATTATTTCTCTGAAATGGCTTTACCTTTGGAAATGTCAGACTTGCTTTGTTGGCCTCACAGAGAAATGTCTGAGAATATTTTAAGACCATTATTATTAGTGATTTAATAAAGAAAGAAGGTGCTTCTCAATGCATGGAGATCCAATTTTAAACTCCCAGCAGTTCTGTAAATACTTTCATAAAAATTGGCCTCAATTTTCCATAGAGAATGCACCAGTAATGAAATACTAGCGGAAGATTTGGAATGGGTCCACTGAATGGTATTTTATTGAATCCTACGGCAGTGCAACTCACAGAGGAGTAAGCAGCCCTACAAGTTCCAGTGCAGCAGAAAGTAATAGCACTTGGTTGTGAAATACGGCAATACACACATGGTTCTTCTGCTGACCAGCTCTCCCATCTTGCGCAGCTTCCTTCACCTCTCTGTGCAGCTGTTTTCTTCTCCAGCATTCATTCACCTTCCTTATTTACATTATAAACTTGTAAAGACAGAAGTTGTGTTTGCATAGCGCTAGCGCAAGGGCCTTGCCTTCAGCCCATCCTTCTTCCACTGGAAGTCTCTAGATGTTTCCTCAGTACTCCAGTTGCCTGCAGTAGGAGTAGGCACCATACAGTCTGGCTTGCAGCGATTGGATTCTTTAAGCAGATTTTTGAGAACTATAAGGATAAAAGCAAGTGTGAATAATCTACCTGGAGATACCACAAATGAGTGAGAGTAAACAGAAGCATGCATTCAATACAGTACAGACCTGGGACCTATGCTGGGACACAAGAGCAGTTACAGAAAGCCTGCATTAGGTGAAAATTCTTCCGCTACAGAAGACAGTCCCAGGGCTGATATCACGATCTGTAAGGAAATTTTACGTTGCAAAAATAGTGTAAAGGTGTGAACCAAAGTGCTGCAGCAGTGTGATCATCTTTTACTTCAGCACGTAAGTCGGAGTTGCAGGTATTTGGGGGACATAAATTTACTGTTCAGATGATAGCCACCAGTGTAGTTGGAACGAACAGTTCTCATAAAAAGCCTTCATAGCTGTATTACAGGTACCTATCAGTGCGACATTAATACTCACACAGTGCATTTTCTTTTTAGTCTTAATTAATCTTTCTCGGGATCAAAACTCCTCCCTTCTCCTGCTCCCTAGCCACTGTAATAAATCATACTTTTTACTCAGTCCTGAAGATGTTTGCTTAGTTTTTAATAAAAAACATTTTTTTCTAGGCTGAGTGAAACTATAACAATACACACACACATTGTGTGTCGTAATCCATTATTTTTTGCATTTCTTCCCTGTGCTGAACATGATAGACAGGTCCCCATCCTGAGTTTAAAAAATAAAAAATCCTTCAAGGTCATTTGTCATCCCACCAAACTCATTCTCTGCTTCCCTCACCAGACCTCAAACTCTGTCTGATTCTCTGTTTTGCCAGAGAATAAAGAGTTCTTTCATGAACTGAGCTGACTGGTACTCAGAAGATCCTCACCGGGCACCCCATGTTCTCATTAATCTAAATGAGACAGAAAGGAATCTGGATCATATCTCACTTTGAGGATCGATAATCATGGTGTGTTTAACATTTAATCCTGCATATGCTTGTAGAAACCTTCTAATTCCGTGCAGGCACCCTTAGAGTTTGCAGACAGGTTTGAACTTCACTGTGGGGCTTCCAGGTAGGTGCGTTGTGGCAGAATCCATCCCCAGCAAAGCCGCTGAATGCCAACTGCACTGAGCTCATTGGGAAAGATAACACAGCGTCCCTTTTGCTTTCTTCTTCCCTTCTAGTGTAGGACTTTGATGTGAGCTTTATGATGTTGCTTCTGTATTCTCTAGGGACCAAGAAAAGAGCTGTATCACTGGTAGTGGGAGATTTCATTTTGCAGCGCCCTGTGTCCAAAATAGCGCACACAAATTGCACACGGCCCCAGGTGAATACTGACAGCAATATCTCTGGGTTAAAATGCTCCTTGCAATATATATGTGCAATATCTAGCACAGTGGTTTAATGTTCGTGAAATAAATAGAGTCTTTAAAGCCAATAATGAGGTACTTAGAACTAAATTATGTCATAGGGCAAACCCAGTTGAAGGAGCTTCATCTACAGCTCCCAGGAGAGCAACAGGGGAGTTAAAATTTTCAGTGCAACCCAATTTCCATTGCCCACCGAGAACAGTACCCCACACTGGCAGAAGAAGTGGCTGCAAGGAATTTTGAGAATTGTGCTCCAGATCATCCATCCTCCCAGTCTTCCTTCTGTACCAAAGCATTTGTTTTATCAGTCTCTGAACACGTTTCCTTTGTTGGAGGATACTTGTCCTCCCCTGATATGCTGTCAGGTAAAAAACAAGGTAGTGTGGTAACATTTTATGCAGTTCCATTTTACTCTCATGACTGTAACTCAGAATTTTCACAGAAGTTGATATGTAGTGTATAGTTTTCTCCCTTCTCATGTTACTTTAATGGAACTTCCAGGATGAAAATTGAGGATATCTTTACGTTATCCAGTGGAAGCCCTGTCTTTTTACTACCAGACAGTTTCACTTACGGAAAAGCATTAACTACAGCTGGGATTGAAAATGGCTTGTGATAGTAGGCTGGACGGTTTAGAGAGTTTTTTTCTTCACAGAAAGTCATTAAACTGAGTCATATTTTAATGTTGGGTCATTTTACCATTAGCTTGTAAGATTCTGCTGTTTATTAAACACTGATGTCCATTTTCATGATTCATTATACAGCACTGTTATGGGAGATGAAGCATCCATAAAAAAAAAGCAAAGGCTCTGGAGGCTCTGTTAAATAGCTCTCCTTTAGCTATACATTATCTGACAAGACATCAAGGCTTAGTGCTTTTGGGATTTGGATGACTTGGTGGCCATCTGTTCTGCAGGGAGGAGACCATCTGCCCTCTATATAACCCTTCCATATCCTCTACAATCTGAGCACTAATACCTTTTGAAATCCCCACCTGTGGCCATTGAATGGTAGCCACAATTTTCGTATTACAAATGAAGCTGCAGTATGAAATTCTCCCACTTCTTAATTAACATTAGGTTGATTGCATAACCCTGTTTTGGTTCATATTATTATGCCTTCTCACACACTGCTCTTTTCTAATTATTTGAGGATGGCAGTACTTCCTATACAAAGGAAGGCTAATAAAACACTGCTGCTGCAAGTCCCTGATGACACCAGGGAATGAATGTCTTGACCAAACTATTATTCTGTGGGTCAGTGTAAAACATGCGGCAGTTTAAAATCTGGAAAAGAGCTCAGTGGATTTACATAAATATTGTGCTTTTAGGCCCAGGCCCTAAGCTGTAAATGAGATGGTGGCTTAGATGCAGAATTGCTAAATGATGAAGGAGCCACTGCCACATCTCCTTTTCTGAGTTTCATCTTTCAGTGGATATTACAGGCAGGCTACACTTCTGCAGCTCACTGCCACCTGAGCAGGTTGGTGCGGTGAAAGATATCCTCATAACTGAACCCCTGACCCAAACTTGAAGGAGAACTAAGCCCTGTGCAAACTGAGATGATTTGGGGTTTAGCTAATTGAGCGATCATCCCATGTGGCTTGTCATTTTTTCCCCATAAGAGTAAAAATAGGCAGTAGTCGAGAACTATTCCCAGGTTTTAAACCAGTCTCTTAACAATAATGCCTATAGAGGTTATCTGCCTACCACTGTAACCATGACTGTGGTAGCTAGTGTGTTACAGGGTTCTTAAGGTTTAGGTTTGTCTTGGCAGTGACTAAGGAAAGAGGTACAGCTCTCTGATTTCAGATAAACCAACGGAGACCTTTCGATAGGTTTAATACTGGAATGTTATCACAAAATTTGCTGCTTATACAGAAAGGCAGGGAAGAAAATACAATGCCGTCAGGCTGTCTTTTTTATGTTGGGTTAAAAATATATATCCTCAGGGGAGAACCGTATGCAGTTGGCCAATTGGCTACTTAGTTGGTCTACTAGATGAACAAGCAGATTGCTGTACTGAGGTCCCACCTGCTCATGTC
Organism: Apaloderma vittatum; assembly: GCF_000703405.1. Classification (NCBI taxonomy): domain Eukaryota; kingdom Metazoa; phylum Chordata; class Aves; order Trogoniformes; family Trogonidae; genus Apaloderma; species Apaloderma vittatum. The sequence goes on along the minus strand of NW_009732179.1, from coordinate 27,265 downwards.
CATCAGTCACAAGAAAGCGATTTGTTTATTGCTTCTCACACTTCTGCACGTGGGCCCACAGAGGTTCAGCCAGAAGCTGACCCTTGGAAATTCTCTGTGATCGTTCACCATTAACTTTCTCCTTCATTCTTTAGATGAAGGTGCTTCATTCCACCCATGCGATGACACCTACTGTGGTCCCTTTCCTGAGTCTGAGCCTGAAGTAAAGGCTGTTGCTCATTTTCTCCGCAAACATCGGAAACAAATAAAAGCCTATTTGTCGTTCCATGCGTATGCACAGATGCTGCTGTACCCTTACTCTTACAAATATGCAACTATTCCAAACTTCAGCTGTGTGGTAAGTACATTAAAACTTGGGAGAATATGCTTCCCTGTATATTTTTTGGTACATTTTGCTTAGAGAGGAGACCTGTTTCTTCAGTACTCTGCACATATTTGATATCGAGCAGTATTTATTCTGGATCCACTTGCAATTGCATTTCTGGTTATATAACCTTCACTCAGAGTGAGTCAGCAGTAATTTGATTAAAATGGTATAGTGCCTTCCATCCATCAGTCCCTTTAAATTACTTTATAGGATAAATCCCTGGGTTCTAATTCTAGTTATTATAATTTTATTTAATTAACTGTAATGGGAATTATGTAGTTAGATCCTTGGGCATCTAGCTGAAATTCTGTCCCTTCATGCTCAGAACTTAAACAGCGGGAGCAGAAAGAGGAGCATCTTCAATTACATGAAAAAAATAAATTGAAATGGTTTGGTTATCAGTTAGTGGAGAAATAATGTAAATTTCACCAAAAGTAAAACTTCAATTGCTTTATATGTCATCTTGCTCAGACATAATTTTTTAACTCTTTAAGACAAGCAGGATTTTATCTAATAGAAGAATAAATGCATAAGGATGTTTCTTTTGATGCAAGCCTATTAGTTTATGGATGTGTACGTTTCACATATTCCATCCAAATACAGAAGAGCTATTCCCTCTGTTCACAGTCTGACGTTTGCTTTTAGCCAGCCTCCTGTACATAAAACCCTCCCTATAGCTTATTCTTCTAGGGAAACATGGCCAAGTTATACTTTCTGTTTGCACCAGCCCATTGCAAGCATCTTTCTTTCACCCTCCATCTCCAGTAAGATTACATGGTCCAGATATCTCTCATTTTGGCCTTGAAAGTTGCAGTGACTTTTGACTTACCAGTTTAAGCTAGTTTACTCCAAAGGAGCTTAACTGCGTCTTAGATTTATCCTGTACAGAATAAATGATGTTGTCAGTCCCTGGAGCTTTGCTGAAGTTTCACTCAGTTACCCTCTCAGGAGGCTGGGCAGCCAGCACTCCACAAACTAAACTCTCTTTGTGGGTTTATTTCTGTTATGACACTTAATTTCAGCAGCTACTAAAAATTCTCCTGTCTGATGTCATTCCTGGGAAACAGAGCAAATGAGAAGTTAACTAAGCAGCCAGAGCAGCTAAAAATATGATACTTGGGGGACTGACTACCCGGCCCTGCACTGACGGTCAATAAATCCATAAATCTTTTTATTCTACCTTTTCCTCTTTTGGGGAGTAGCAAAAAGAAAGGAGCTCCTCAAGTGAACTTGTGACTACTACTTACCAAAAAGCATAGACTGGGAATTTAAAACCTCAGGATCTCATTCCTTTGAAGACCAGCAGGTGCAAGAATATTTGTTTAAGAACAGATAAGACAGCAGAAGGTAAAGAATGGTGTTAGGAAGAATCAGCATCTCCCCTGCAAGCAGATGATTATTGGATATCTGATGAAAATATCCAGAGTAACGTAAGGCAACAGCAGACACTGTGTCAGGAAATTCATTGTAAGGAAAGAGAGTCTTTAACTCAGAGTTTTCACACATACTAGTAAATTTTCAGTACATGTTGTTCTTGTTGCTCAATGGCTATTTCCAGTCTGAGACAGGGAGTAACTGCCCCTCAGCAGACACACTATCTTTCCATCCACAGCTTTTAGACCAAAGAAACCCAATTTTTGATATGTAATAGGTGTTCCCCGGATTTGTGAGACCTTGGCTCAGGCTTCTCATCAGAGGGAGTGGAGCATAGACCTAAAGGGACAAAGAAAGACACTGTTTTAGACAACAGTCCTGGACAAATGGAAATCAAGTCTCAATTCTAAATCTTTTGCCAGTATTTGGACTTTATACTTCTTTTTATTGCAGTGAGTGAGAAAGAACAGGGAGGTTGGAATAAGAAACTGAAGTAATTTCCTGTTATTTAGAAAGCTTGTTATGGGGATCATAGTGAAAATAAATGCAATACTGATGCTTATTTATTTGTGTATTTTAATATTTGCCTACAGTCAAAGGCTCCATCACCTGGTGGCTCCTAAAGGAGTAGTCTTTAATATTTGAAGTGTCTAAAATGGTGACTTAGGCTGCGGTTTCAGATTCTCCAGTTCTTTTGGAAATTACAGTGAGAGCTGGAAAGCAGGAGAGCTCTCTTTCCTGCTGCTGATGGCACAAGCTTTGATGGTCCACACAGACTGTGTACAGTGGACAACGGTAGGACTCTGCATGCAGTGCAGATAAATAACATTTGGAGCTAACAGGGGGCCAGTCTGAGCAGAGGAAACGATGTTTCTGTCTAGGTCGTATCATTCTAGTGAGCTGTCAGCTACCATTTCGATTGAAGTGTTCAATTATTTAGAGTTGCTTTGAAACTGGAGAGCTGTGTACTGATCACAACATGCATATTCTGTTCTAATTTAGGCACAACTCTCTTATTAACACTCTCCTGAAATCTGTTCTTTTAAGATACTTAATATGAAAGTGCACTTTTAAGTTGAAAAAAGCAAACAGCTGAAACATTCATCCATCTTGAGAGTTTGAAATTTCACCTACTTTTCATCCCTTTTCTTCCTGTACAGTCATTTGCCTTGGTGCTTGCAGTGAACTTAGGTGGCATTACTGTGTTTGTGTAGGTCTTTGTAAAAAACTGGTGATTCTCTGTGAAGCTTTCTCCTTGACGGTGTTAAAGCCTGGTTGCTTGGATTTATTCAGGATCCAACCTGCACAGTATCGTGCAGTTAAGAGCCAGCGCCTTCTTTGAGCACGTAACTCCAACAGCGGAAGCAAGCAGTAGCCTTCAAAGCTAAGAGCGAGTTTGCAGTGCCTAGGGACACCTGCCTACGTGGTGGCCTCGGAGTTGGGTCACTCTCAGTCTGGCTTCTAGATGATTGCTACCTCTGCACAGAACCCAGTATTGTGCTGGTTTTAAATGGGCATAGCCAAACTCTTTCTTGCAAAGGATTTCAACAGGGCTTGCAACCATGTTCTCATTGCTGTACAATGTGTAAGTCATGCACAGGAAGCCTTCTCCTTTGTGCCTATGGTCTCCTTTCCATGGCGTGCTTACCTGAACACTGCTCTCCACCCATCTCAGCTCCCTCAGCTGAGCCCTGCCTCCCACTCCCTTGGCATCAGGTCTGTTGTCAGGCCATCCTAGCTCCACACCACGGCCCTAAGATGGTAAGCACAGCTGCTTGCCAAATTTCTGTTTCGCAAATGAACCTCATACTCAAGGCTTCAGTGCAGGCACCACACAACAGCCCCAGGGTGCTGCTGGAGCTCCCCACTCCCTGGCACCCTGCACCTCCCCACTCACACTGCCACCCTCACAGGGCCCGACAGCTCCGACCCCATCACAGGTCTTGTGTGTCATGACTCACAGAAGCTGAGGCGTCTGTAAAATGAGGAAAAGTTCCAAGTGACAACACTTCCCCTTTCCTTGGACGTCCTCCCACCTCCTCATCATTTTAGAAAGAAATTCTTCATGGAAAGGGTGGTCAGACACTGGAACAGACTGCCTCGGGAGGGGCTTGAGTCGACATCCCTGGATGTGTTCAAGTGTCGTTTAGATGGGGTGTTGGGTGATATGGTTTAGGGGTGAACTTGTAGTGTAGGGTCAATGGTTGGACTCGATGATCCCAAGGGTCTTTTCCAGCCTGAAGCGTTCTATGATTCTGTGATTCTATCTTTGGTGGTGGAGTGAGTCAGAGGTTACCCCTCACCCCGGCTGGCGACTACATCCCAAGCCAGCATTGACTTCCATTGACTGCCCCCAGGCAGTCTCTCATGGAGGTGGCAAGAGAAGGAGAAGAGGCAAGCTGGAAAGGTCACGCAGCTCTGGCACTATCATTCCTGTCCTGTGGACAAACAAACAAAAAATCTAGTTGTGCCTAACATGTTATTTATAATGAAGTAAAAAAGTGCTCTTCCACTTGCTAAGAGCAGTTCTTAGTGTGGAATCAACTCTCCAACTCTCTGAAGGCCAGTAAGTGAAAATAAACTTTTTGCTTTTTGCTTTTTTCCTTTTTCTTTTTTTTCTTTTTTTCTTTTTTTTCTTTTTTTCTTTTTTTCTTTTTCTGGAATGATATATTAAAGCAATTTTCTCTGGCTTTTCTACTTGAGTGGACAAAGATCTG